>NC_133661.1:11113661-11271161 GCF_037893015.1 Macrotis lagotis
GAACCTAGCCCTAAATGTGTTGTAGAACCCTTGGGAAGGGGGTGGTCTGGGGTCAGATGGGAGGGGGAGGCGAAGGGCATGTCCTCATCTTTCTAGAAAAGAAGGCCATCCCTGTTTTGTTGCCGACTCCATTTGGGCTCTGGAGATCCTAACTGGAGAAGTGCTTCCATCTTGTGGTCTTATAAAAAATGGAAACCATTTTTCATCCTTTTTAAAAGGATGGCATGGCTGGTGGATGGAGATTAGAGGCTGCTTCAGAGTTGGAAGGGCTTGTAAGGAGTATCCTATCCCACACACACTTTTATCAATGGGAACACTGGCGAGGGGCCGACCTGAAGGCCACTGATTAGCCACCAAAAGGACTGTACATGGCAGATCCTTGGCCCATGGTGGGTGTGGGGAGCCCACTTCAGAGTTTGCCTGGATCTCCTGAGCTGGGTTCTAGCTCACTGATCCAGATTGAGTCCTTTTCAGAATGAGTTTGGCTCCAGGTTTCCAGAACTGTTACCATGGTTACAAAGACTCAGGGAGCAACCCAACTTCCTATTGAAGGGTTTGCCAATTGCCTTGAGTTCAGGGTCTGCAGGAGGGTGGAGACCCCAGCAGAATTCACAATTCAGGGGAAAATGTCTCACAAGTGAGGAGAGCAGCCCCCAAATCAAGAAAATAATGTGAAATGAAATAAATCGAAAATCAATACCCTCGTGATGGCCCTAGAGGATCCAGGCAACCATGAAGATGCCCCTGTGCTCTGTAAGATGAGGCCCAACAGCTCCCACACAGTAGGAGCTTCAAGAAGCTTATTGTTGACTTGGCCCACCTGGCAGTTCAGTAGAAAGTGCCCAGGACTCAGACACGAGGCATGGACTGGGTTGGCACTGACTTGCTGGCTCCCTAAACCTGGGTCAAGTATTCTCATTCATAAAATGATGAGAGGACTCCATGCTGGGAGTCTCTGTCCTTTCCATGACTTCTGCTACCCCCCACCCTGTGTACAATGACTTGGACATGGTCTCTGGAGTGGGCTTTATTTACATCCTGGACCCCATTGGTTAAAGTCTGATAAAGCCTGTAGACCCCTTCTCATAACCATGGTACTAAGTGCATAAAATTAAGCACATTATATAAGCAATTTTATTGAAATAGTTGTCCAAAAGCAAGTTTGCTGCCCAGAACTCCTGCTTGGGACATGCCTTGGTTTACTGCCCTCCAATTTCTGTCTCAGAGAATTCTGTCCTCAGGATGCTTACATACTGGAGGGGAAGGGACATATGAGGAACAATGGATAGGGACTGACCTGTGATTTTCTGATAGAAAGCATTCCAGGTGAGGAACTTCCCTCTACTTCTACAGGGCAGCACCTTTTGTCAACTGACTCCTAAGTCACCTAGACAGTATGTATAGGAGGCAGAATTTGAACCCAGGACTTCCTGACTGGAGGCGGGAATCCTTGTACCCCAAGGAGCCCCACTGCCTCCATTTCTACTTATTGTTGTGATTCTCAGGATACAATGGGAGATTTTTGTGATTATAGGCTCTTTCCTTAGAAATTTTCCTTTATCCCCTCAAATTTCAAGCAGAGCCCAGGGAGAGCCAGAGTCACATCCAGAGCAGAGAATAGTCTGAGCTAATCATTAAGTGTGCCAGCACTCTGTCCGTCCATAAACAATTATGTGCATCTGGCACTGTGATAATCACTGATGATACAAAGAACTGAGATTCTAATGAGAGATAATTTGTAGATAAATATGAATATACAAAACCCATATACACCAGCCAGTACTGTGAAACCTGGAGACCAGAAAGATCGAGATGCCTTAAGAGTCATGGGAACATTCTGAGGAGATGAGGGCTTGGGGGGAGAGACAATTAAAGGGACTCATGAGCAGGAATAGCTCCTGTCCATCCCAGGGGCAAGCAGAGCTCTGATGGATGTGCTGGGTGTCCAAGCATGGAGTCCTCCTCCAGGACTGGCCTTTTCAGGCCTCCAGCCAAGGTCAATCTGCGTGGCTCTTCTGAGACCTTCCAGGAAGGATTCAACACAGATCAAACAGCATGCTGAGTCCCTGGGGTCCCTCCCTGGGGTCAGATCCAAGGAGTCCCAGCACACTGAGAGTCCTATCCACCCAGAAGGCCTCTGGGAAGCAGAATTCTTTATCTAGAAACTATGAGGCCTAAAAAGCAATGATTCTTGTCCAGTGTGTGACCTTGAGAAAGACTTCCTCTCAATGAACCTCAGTTTCTCATCTGCAAAATAAAGAGGGTTGGGCTGGATAATCTTCAAGGTCCCTTCCACATTCAACTCCATGATCCTAGACTTCACTGGTACAAGATGGGGCCTGTTTATATCTCTAAGGTGACTTCTCAGGTTGGATCCTGGGATGGAGAACAATGAGAAACTGTGAGACATAGTGTTGTTGGTCCTTAGTGACCTGTGCCCATGCTCTCAGTCCCCATTCTGGACCCTTGGACAACAGGTCATGGACAGAAAGCCAGTAGGTTGGCCAGAAACGAAAGTGAAGAGATGCAAGATGGTGGCTATCCTTTCTCATTCCTTACTGGTGACTGCCACCCCATGGTCAAGGAAGGTAAGGGCCCTTTGGGTGCAAGATCAGTTCTCCAGTTTTGGTTTTTCTCCCCCAAACTGGCGATAGCATTATTTGGAGTGAAGCAAATCTGGATGCAAGATGACTGGTCTAGACTTATGACTCCAATCATTGGTACATCCACTCACCCAAGCAAGGGGGATCAGGAGGCTAATGACCAATGATGGAGGAGATTATATATCAGCTTATGTGTAGATGCTCATGTATACACAATTTACATCTATGCTACATAGAGACCCAGAGAGTACAGGTGCTCTAGCAAGCAGAGTTTCTATAGACTCTAGAGTCGATATAGAATTTTTATATTATGTGTGTGTGTGTGTGTGTGTGTGTAGTGTAATTGATAGAATGCTGGATCAGAGTTAGGAGGACCTTAGATTGAATCTCCTCTGAGACAATTTACTTTAGCTGTGTGACCCTGGCTAAGTCCCTTAATTGCTCTTTGCCTCAGTTTCCTCATCTGCATACCAGAACCTACCTCACAAGATGGTTGTGAAAATCCAGTGAGGTAAGAGATGTGAAACACTTTAGAGACCTTAATGTGATATGTAGATTCTAGTTATCTTTCTCATTAAACAAATGACAAACACTGACAAGGTGTGCTGTGGGGGAAGGCACACCTCTCTGAATGTGGGAGAGGAACAGGGAAAAGTTTTGTGTAGCCAGGGGCACTTAAGCAGTTTTACAAGGTGAGAGTAAGGATGGAAAATACTGTGTGATGGGTGCTCAGAGAGGTAAACCATTGTTTGGGACTTGGGAGCCTCTCTGGGCTGTGGCCACATCCCATGCTCCTGAACATCAGGGAGTTTGGCTTACCTGGACTCTTGTGGTGCTTCTCCCTCTCTCTTTGTGGTGGACTTGTCACCAACCTACAAATGTTCATGAAGCCCTCCAATGTGCCATGGTCTCTGAGATGTGCTGGAAAGATGATGACTAATGAAAACCAGAACTTGTCTGTTGGGGGAGAGATCATGCAAGCAGAGAAGTATGGGGGGGGGCTGGTGGAGAGAGCAATGGACCCCAGTTAGAATTCTACCTCAGACTGTGTGACTTTGA
This sequence comes from Macrotis lagotis, assembly GCF_037893015.1. Classification (NCBI taxonomy): domain Eukaryota; kingdom Metazoa; phylum Chordata; class Mammalia; order Peramelemorphia; family Peramelidae; genus Macrotis; species Macrotis lagotis. Next base: position 11,117,324 of record NC_133661.1, read on the forward strand.
GCTCTAGATTGTTTTAGGCTTCTGTGAATCCTTTTTTTTTTTTGCATTTTCTTCAATCTTTATGGTTCCTAGCACACAGTAGGCATTTAATGAATGGTTATTGAATTGCTGCTGTTGTTCTCTTTGTCCTTTGTTCTTGAGGAGGAGCAGGCCATCAGGGAGGTGATGCCATGCCATGCAAGTGACCTGGATTGAAGTGAGGAGGGAAGCTGTGCAATCACCAGCTTCACTTTCTCCTCCAGAGAAATGAGTGTTTCTTTAAGTGCCTACTATGTGATGGTTGTGGTGTGGAGTGTTGGAGAAACAAAGAAAAACAAAAAGCAGTGATCTCTATGGGCTCATGGTCCCATGAAGGAAGACCACAAGTAAACCGCTTTGTACAAACAAGATCCATGCAGGAAAAACTGAAGAGATGCTCAGAGGGCAAGCTCCCAGATTCAGATGTCCTGGAAAAGATTGCTAGACCCAGAAGGAATCTGGAGAAATAGAAGGCAGAGATGGGGAAGAGGGTCCCAGGCTTGGGGGAATGTTCAGAGTGGGAAGATAGAAATAGCCAGGAGACCAGTGTCACTGGGTCATTGAATATGTTGAGGAAGTAAGATGTTAGAACACTGGAAAGGTAGGAGGAGGGGAACAGATTGTGGGGGGGTTTTAGTCAAATAGATTTATACATGTAATCTGGAAGTAACAGGAAGTCATCAGAGTTTAATGGAAGGAAGGGAAGGTCACATGGCCAGAACTATTCTTTAAGAATATCACTTTGTGATCAAATAACTATTGATTATAGAAATTCAAATTAGTTGGAGGTGGAGCCAAGATGGCGTACAAGAACGGATCTTGTCTTAGGCGCTCTCTCATAAAACTCATAAGCTAAGGACTCTAACTAAATTTTTGAGAGACAGAACCCACAGAGGTACTCAGTGAGGCAGTTCTCCTACTCAAGGTAACCTGGAAAAGAGCAGAAAGGCTCTACTTCTGGGGTCAGAGGAGCAGCCCGCCGGAGCGAAAGAACTTCAACCTCCTGGGGGCAGCCCCAGGGCACTGCCCGCGGCTCACAGCAGCAGGGGAGTTTCCTGAGGTATGCCCCGGGGAACACCAGGCACAAATTGGGGGAACAGTGAGGGGACCTCTGCCAGAGTGAGCACATGAAGCCCAGCCCTCAGGGCACACAGAGAGCAGTGTGGCCAAGGCAGTCCAGATCCAGGAAGCAGAAACAGGCAGAGCCGGTAAGCAGGAGCCCCCAGGGCATGAGCCCATTGAACCTAGGGAGGGGAGTGAAGAGAGAGACTGCAGAACTCTGCCCCTGGAATGGGACTCTGGGGTTCTGAGCACATTCAGATCCTGATCTCAGTCTAGGCCCCCCCATAGAACAGCAGGGACCCCCCAACCTCAGCCCCGTGGCAGAGGGGGTGCATATGGCCACTCACAGATCAGGAGGGAGGACAGAGCTTCATACACTGAGACCCTTGTGGGAGTGTCACAAAAGCTCAGGAAGCACCCCCAAAAGACAGGCTTAGGCTGGGAAAATGAACAAAGAAACAAGAGGAAGACCATTGAGAAATATTTTGCAAATGAGCCCAAGAAGGATCAAAATACTCAGTCTGAAGATGAGGAAGCACAAGCTCCTTCATCTAAAGACTTCAAGAAAAATGGAAATTGGGCTCAGGCTATGACAGAGCTCAAGAAAGACTTTGAAAATCAAATGAGGGAGTTAGAAATAAAACTGGGAAGAGAAATGACAGAGATGCAGGAAAAACATGAAAATGAAGTCAGCAGCCTAGTCAAGGAAAACCAAAAAAATGCTGAAGAAAATAGCATGCTAAAAACCAGCTTAGGTCAAATGGATAAAACAGTTCAAAACGTTATTGAGGAGAAGAATGCTTTAAAAAGCAAAATTGGCCAGATGGAAAAAGAGATAAGAAAACTCTCTGAGGAGAACAAATCCTTCAGACAAAGAATAGAATTCAGGGAGATTGATGAATTTACGAGAAACCAGGAATCAATACTTCAAAACCAAAAGAATGAAAAAATAGAAGAAAATGTGAAACATCTCATTGAAAATACAACTGATATGGAAAACAGACTTAGGAAAGATAACCTAAAAATTATTGGAATACCTGAAAGTCATGATCAGGAAAAGAGCCTTGACATCATTTTCAAGGAATTACTACAGGAAAATTGCCCTGATATTCTAGAAGTAGAGGGCAAAATAGAAATGGAGAGAATCTACCAATCCCCCCAAGAAAGAGATCCCAAAAAACCAACCCCTAGGAATATTATAGCTAAGTTCCAGAACTCCCAAGTCAAAGAGAAAATATTACACGCAGCCAGAAGGACACAGTTCAAATATCGTGGAGCTGCAGTCAGGATCACACAGGACTTAGCAGCAACTACATTGGAAGCTCCTAGGGATTGGAATATAATATACTGGAAGGCAAAAGAGCTTAGAATGCAGCCAAGAATGAACTACCCAGCAAGGCTGAATGTCTTCTTCCAGGGAAAAAGATGGTCTTTCAATGAACCAGGGGAATTGCAAATGTTTCTGTTGGAATGGCCAGAGCTGAATAGAAGGTTTGATCTTCAAATACAGGACTCAGGTGAAGCATGGAGATTGGAGGAGAAGGGGAAAATATGAGGGACTTAATGATGATGAACTGCATGTATTCCTGTATAGAAAACTGACACTGATAATACTCATATGAACCTTCTCAGTTAATAGAGCAGGTAGAATGAGCTTTTATAGTTGAAGCACAGGAGAAAGCTGAATTTGAAGGTAAAATATGGTGCAAAAATGGAGTCAACAGAAAAAAAGGGAAATGTAATGGGAGAAATAAAAAGGAGAGGGGGGAATAGGCCAAGATATCTCATATAATAAGATTTTTCTTTATTACAATGAGCTATTGCAATGATATGGAAGGAGGGAAGGCAAGGGGGAATGAAGGAATCTTTGCTGTCATCAGAGGTGGCTAGGAGAGGAAACAGCAAATATACTCAATGGGGTATAGGCATCTGGAGTAAGAAGGAAGGGGTGGGAATGGGGGGGGGATGTGAGTGATGGAGGAGAGGATGGACCATGGGGGGAGAGTGGTCAGATATAACACATTTTCTTTTTTACTTCTTGCAAGGGGCTGGGATTGAATGGCCTGTCCAGGACCATAGGGCCGGGTAGATGCTGGGCCTAAGGGGGCGGGGGGAGGCTCAGGGCCTCTTGGCCCTATCTGCTGCGTCACTCAGCTACCCTACAACAGAGTCAGAGTGAAAGGAGAGAGAACATATAGTACATGGTAGTGGAGAAATATGAAAGGAGGGACTTGCAATCAGCAATGGCAACGGTGATAAAATATGGAAGCAACTTTTGTGATGGACTTAGCATAAAGAATGTGATCCACCCATGACAGAGTTGTTGGTGTTGGAACAAAGACTGAAGCACATTTTTTATTATTATTATTTTTTGGGGGGTGGTACAGGGCAAATGGGGCTGGGTGGCCTGCCTGGGGCCACATAGCAGGGTGATCTTTGGGTGCCTGAGGCCAGATTTGGACCCGGGTGCTCCTGGCTCAAGGGCCAATGCTCTGTCCGCCACCCAGCCACCCCTACTATTATTACTATTTTATTTTATTTTGGGTCTTTTTTCCCCTTCTTTTTGGTTTTTGCAAGGCAGTGGGGATTGGGTGGCTTGCATGTCACACGGTTGGATGGGTGATTGTTGGGTGTATGGGGCTGGATGTGGGCTTGGGTGCTCGTGGCTCCAGGGCTGGTGCTCCATCCATTGCGCCACCTGGCCATACCTACAATTATTACTATTTTTTTAATTTTAATTTTTTTCTCTCCCCTTTACTTTATTGCTCAAGCGAGTCTATATGGGGGGAGGGAGTATTTCATTTACTATTAAAAAAGAATATTTTATTAATGTATAAAAATTATTTGTACAAAATGAGAATAAATATTAAATAAAAAAGAAATCAAGAAAAAACTAAAATAAAAAAGAAATTCAAATTAAAACAACTCTGAGATATCACTTCACGCTTAACAGATTGACTAATCTGACAGAAAAGGAAACTGATCATTGCTGGAGGGGATGTGGGAAAACTGGGACACTAATGCACTGTTGGTGGAGTTGTGAACTGATCCAACCTTTCTGGAGAGCTGTTTGGAACTATATCCAAAGGATCATAAAACTGTGTATACCCTTTAACCCAGCAATATCACTACTAGGCTTGTATGCCAAAACAATTATAATAAAGGGAAAAATAACCTTTATGGTCAAAAATATTTATATTAGTTTTCTTTTTGCTTTTTTCTTGCTTTGTTTGTATGTTCTTTTGCAATATGATTATCCTTGACTTCACATGTATTATTGATATATTACTTGCCTTCTCAAGGGGTGAGAGGGAGGTGGAGGAAGAGAGATAATCTGGAAATCAATTTTATAAATGAATGTTAAAAGTTTTTTCATGTAATTGGGAAATATTTGATAAAATAAATAATATATATTTAAGAACAAATATTGCTTTAATAGCTGAGTACTGGCCTACAATGGAGAGAATCTTTTGGCAGGAAGACCAATTAGCAGGCTCTGGCAATAAAACAGGTTTAAGGTGATGAAGTCTTGTATCAGAGGCAGCTTTGTCAAAGGAGAGAAGGAGGCATAGGAAAAAAGTTACAAAGGTAAAATGGATAGGCCTTGGCAACAGATTGGATCTGGGGGGGGGGGGGTGGTGAAAGAGAGTGAGGAGTCCAGGATGAAACCTAGCTTGTGAGCCTAGGGACCCGAAGATGGGTGAAATTGGGGCCAGATGAGTCTATCTAAAAATCATTAGCATGGTGGGGGGGGGGTGATGAGTGAATTGATGGAGGCTGATGAGATCACCTGAGAAAGCAGTTTGGAGGTTGAAGAGGGCCAGGACAATACACCAAGGGACACTGATGCTTCAGGAGTGGTATCTAGATGAAGACCCAGCAAAGGAAGGTGAGGAGTGGGCAAACAAGGGGGAGGAGAAACAGGAGAGAGCAGTGTTCTGAAGACTGGGGAGATGGAAACCTCCAGAAGAAAAGTGATCCACAATGTCAGAGACTATAAAGAAGTCTTGAATGAGAACTGAGAAAGGGCCATTAGATTTGGTGATTAAGACTAATTGAAGAGTATCATTTTAGTGAGATGGTGAGGCCAGAACCTTAATGGTGGATGTTTAGAAGAGAGTCAGAGAGGGGAGAGAGTGGAGGAATCAACTTCTACAGGAGTTTGACCACATAAAGCCGGAGAACCATGGGGTGACTGTGAGTAGGGATGGAAGGTTCAAGTGAGGATTTTTTGAGTGTGGGTAGACCTGGATATATTTATTGGCAATTGAGAAGCTGTCAGCAGACAGGGAAACACCTAAAATTCATGAACGAATTGGGTGGTATACTGGGGAAGACAAGAAGAAAGATGTATCTAGAGTGGTTTGCCTTGGAAAGGAGAAAGACCACATGCTTATGGGAGACTGGTGAAAAGGAGGAGAGAGGGGACGAGACAGTGAAGGGTGTGAGATGAAGAGAAAGAAATAATAACAATCATCATGTAATGATTCCTTTAAGATTTATGAAGTTCTTTACATACAACAACACTGTCACAACAGTCTTGCTATTATCCATTTAATGGAGGACAAAACTGAGCCTCAGAAAGGAAGTGACCTTCAGAGAAGAAAATTTAGACTTCATGGAAGGAGAGCCTTCTTAAGAATGAGAATCATTCCCAAATGGGCTGGGCAGACTGAAAAGAAACTTGATCATCCCTCTATAAGAGTGCAGCTAGGGTTGCCCAATGGGCCTGTTGCTCATTTGAAGGTGCGCCATGCTCTCATGACCCCTCATAGACATCAGAGTAGGCACACTTACTGGTTTTGTCCTATCATAGATAGAGGGTGGATCTTTGCTGAGTGGGGAATTCAGTACACATCCAAGAGTCACTAACTAGCTAAGAGATTTACTCTTTCTTGTCTGCCTGGATTTAAATGAGGAGGCAAAGACTACTTTGAATCTCAGGGTAGGGAAAAGAGGGGAGCCATTGCCTCCCTAGCCAGGCCATGGTCACATAGGCTTATCAGGGCTAGCAAGGATCCCACCCTCATTGATAATACCATGAAGTCATGAAAAAGATCTATTCAATCAAACCTCATTGGTGGGGTGAATTGGGGAGCATATGGCTAGATGTTTAAGGTCATCTGGGAAACATTCATGCAAGAAGAACATTCATGCAAGAAGAAAAAGGTTGGAGCGTGCTATGAAGGCAAAAATGGAGAACCCCAAATGGGTTTACAATGAGCTGAACATGATTGAAATAACTAAATATTCATTAAACAAAACAAGAGCAAAAGCAAATGCACTGCTCAAAAAGAATATGAAATATTCAATCAATTTAATTTACTTTTTTAAGAGTTAAAAATATTTTTATTATGAGGTTTGATCAGTAGACCTTTTTTGTTCATTTAACTTTCAATGTAATAAAGAAGAATCCAGAATCTATCTTCAGCCGGTATTTCTATGTCTAAATCAGTAGGAAATCCCTGATTTTTTGCATTTTTATTTTCTCTCTTCCATCCTCTTCATTGACAAAAGAAAAGGAAAGAAAAAACAATACCCTCATAACAAATTACCTGGCCAATGAAAACAAACCTCAGTCTTGACCAAATCCAAAATCGTGTCTTCTTCTGCATCTTGAGTCCATAGCTTCTTTGTTAGGGGGTGGGTAACATGCTACATTTCATCCAATAATGATCTCATGTGCAAGGCATTTTGGGGGGAGTTTTGCTTGTTTTGGATCATTCTCTTCTTTTGGTTTTGTATCTTAATAACTCCTTATGAGAGGAATCCCTTTCTGGGTTGACCCATTCTTCTAGACTTGCTTCTTGAATTGTTTAGGACCAGACTCTGGAAACTTCTGGAGGAAATGTTGGGACCTTGTTTGGTTCTGATCTGAGTTCTCTTGGGATGTGTGGCTGCTTTGTTTGGATACTGAGTACTGTATTATTTGGGGATCTCAGGGAAAATTTCAGGGTGCTCAATTTAGTCTTCCCACTGCCTTTTCTCTTCAGAGTTTTGCAAACTCTTGAAATCAATTTGAGCCAGGGTTACACAACTGTAGGCTTTCCTTTGGTTGGGAGACCAGTAGATTTCTGGTTCCTATCAACTAGTTGAAAGATTCCATGAATTCAAAATGATAGTTTTGATCTGAGCTTTCTGGTGACTCAGTTGTAGTCTCAGGATTGAATCTGCAACCCTTCTCTGGGATCAGTGTCACACAGCTCCTGCTTGCCTTGGAATATGGTCTCAGGTAAGGTCCAGCAATAGGTCCACCCTCCCCCCCCCCCAAGTCTCCTGATCCTCAATCCAACCCAGGAGTCAGAAGGACACAACTGCTGAGTGTTTCTTCTTGTTAGGAAAATGACTCCCTGTGTTTTCTCTGCAGTTTCTCAGTCACCACAGTATCTGGCAATCTTCCTAGGTCTTTGCAAGAATTGCTGTAGGGGAGAACTCTGCCATAGGGAGAGTTCCTTCTATTCCATCTTGACTAATCTACTTGGCGTCTCATATTTTTACATCTTAAATTTTACAGGAGGGAGGTGTTGTTTGAATGAATTCAGAAAAGTAGGTATCATCCCTCAAAGGTAAAGGTTGGTGGAAAGGGGTCCTGCTTCTGGGATTAGAAATGTTGGACATACAAAGGATCTGAACAGGCAGTTTTCAAAAGAAAAAATTAAAGCTAATTATAATCATAGGGAAAATGCTCCAAATCATTACGTTTAGAGAAATGCAAATTAAAATGACTATGAGCTACCACTTCATACCTATCAGAATGACCAAGATGACTAAAAGAAAAATAATGTTGGAGAGGTTGTGGGAAGGTTGGGATATTAAGGCACTGTTGGTGGAGTTGTAAACTGATCCATCCATTCTGGAGAGCAATATGAAACTATGCCCAAATCACAATAAAACTGATCATACCCTTTGATGCCACTATACCACCACTAGGCATATATGCAAAAGAAATAAAAAAATGGGAAAAGTCCCACATGTTCCAAAATCTAGCAGCTCTGTAGTGACAAAAAATTGGAAATTGATGGGATTCCCATCCATTGGGGAATGGCTGAACAAGTTGTGGTATGTGGATGTGATGGAGTACTATTGTTTTATCAGAAACCATGAGTGATCAGACCTTAGAGAAGCATAGAAAGAATGGCATGAGCTGAGCAAAGGGAGCAGAACCAAGAGAACAGTGTACACATTAGCAACAACATTGTGAGTTGAGTAACTATCATGGAATTAGTCCCTCTCAGCAGGTCAGAGATCTAGGATAACCCTGGGAGACCTATTATGTTCAACACCAAGCTTACCTAGAAGAAACCAAACAAACAGCCCCACAGAATCTTGTGGTGCTCCAGCAACCACATGCAGTTTGATCTCTCTAAGACCCATGCTGAGCTGTCTGTACACCCCCTTTTCCCCGTGGGCTTAGTATGGGTGTTTGAGCAGCTGGAAGTCCTGTTCATTTGTGTCACAGATGTGATTATTCTTGACTTGGTCACTTAAAATTTTGCTCCTGTACATCTCCCAGCCGAACTTTTTAACTTGGTCTAATTCCATTCTCTCAGCAAATTTTGAAATATATTGACTCAAGTCGATATTGAAAAAGCAAGAACGAAACACAAACAGAAAACAGTTCAGGAAAGGTGTGATTTTTGAAATGATCTGCTCCTCATTTCCTTCTCACAGAAGGACAAAGGGTGAATAGTTTTATGATTTTTAATTCAGTCATTTAAGAAAATAGGATCAGGTTCACATGTCTGTTTTTCAATATATTTGGTTTCCTCTATAATCCTCTATAACATTTTATCTTATGCATTTAACAACATTATTCTGAGAAGGGGGCCAGAGACTTGACAAGATTGCTAAAGGGCACAGAATACCAAAAGGCAGAAGGCCTTTCCTCATTTTGCACAAAAGAAAAAAATGGGACCCAGGAACTGGATTGTTCCCTCCATACCAAGTGATCCCAAGAGCCAAGAAGAAGAGGAAGTCATCCCTTCCTCTGACCCCAAGGGAGGAAAAATTGACCTTTTTGATTTTAATGTTACTAAATATATAAAACACATGGGGTTACAAGGAAACCAATTCAAAGGAAATACAATTATCAAAATAATAAAAACAAATAGCAATCACTACATTAAATTTTTCAGATCCCAGGTTAAGATCTCTCATTTTAGAGTATGAAGGGACTGCCAAGTACAACCCCCTCATGTTACAGATGAAGAAACTGAGGTTCAAAGAGTTTAAGTGACTTGTCCAGGATCACACAGACAAGAAGAGTCTGGAAGCAACCTTTGGAACCCCTCTGTTAGGTCACCTGATAAATAGATTTGAACCAGCTGCTTCTGCCTCTGCCAAAGTACTCCACCCCCATCTCCTCCACCTTGAACCTGAATAGCAGCAGGGTCCAGTAGGGGAAAAGTTTACCCTGGAGAAAGGAAGACCAGGGTTCAAATCTTGTCTCTGACACACGCTAACTGCACAATAGTGGACAAATCCCTACTTCTCCCAATGTGAGATGAAGGCAAATTTCAGATCTATGATGGGGGGAGGTTTCCATACTGGGAATTCCCTAGGATGGGGAAATCAAATCTAGATGAAAGTACACTTCTCATATAGAATTCTGGATTAAACTGATGTGTAGTTCCCAGTGAGGGAAGGATCTGTGTCTTGTGTAAACATAATTCTCCCAAAGTTCTGCACCCAGCAGAGGTTTGGTCATGGTATGACTATTACCTGAATTGGTGAGGTCTGATTTTGAGATGCCATGCTATTGCAAGTGGCTCTGGGATCTTCTGACTGCCCTCAATTATGCCTTTTAAGGAGAAAGAACTCATGGTGGCAAAGGGGCAGGGAATTTTTTAGCCATGACCCTGTGAAAGATGGAGTTTTCTGGTGGGAGCAAGAGAATAGAGTTGTACCCTGCTCAAAGATTTTGGCTCACTTTGATGACAATGAAAGTTATTCAAAAGCAGGAGGGGCTGCTTTGTAAGGTAATGAGCTCCCCATCATTGGAAGTATTCAAGAAGGCTGGAAAATCATTGATCAGAGAGGTCAGGGAGAGGATCAGAGGATCATTCATTTAGAGCCAGAAGGGAAGTAAGGGGTCAGGAGCTGAGTCAGAAAGAAGGCAAGGACACAGGATTTCTCAGTTCCCTCCCACCTGTTTTTAATTACATCTAGGTGTCCCAGTGGGAATCACTGGTAATGAAGACCTGAGTTTAAATCCAGCATCACTTTCATTCTTAGCAAATGTTTGAACCTAGAGAAGTCATTTTTACTTCTGTCTGCCTTAGGTTCCTCATCTATAAAATGGGGACTAGAATCACTTCCCTCACAGGGATGTTATGGGGATCAAATGAGACAATATTTGTAAAGCCCATATTTCAGTGTCCAGCACATGGGAGACGCTTTATAAAGACTTCCTGCCTTCCTCCCTCCCTCCTTTCCTTCCTTCCTTCTTCCTTCCCCTTAGGGAAAAAGTGTGACTATGATGTAGTGAGACTGTTGGAGTTCATTTCACTTGATTCTTGGCCTCAGAATCTCAGAGTCAAAGACGACCCTAGAGGGTACAGGATCTTAGGCTTGGAATAGGTACCTCAACCTGCTCATTTTACAGAGGAGGACACCGAGGAACATAAAGGTTAAGTGAGTTTCAAGGTCACACAACTATTAAATTCCTGGTGTGGGATTTGAACCCTGAGTTCAGTTCTGCATTCATGATATCTGGTCCAGGATAGTCTGAACAAAAATCTCCTTTATAACATCTCAACAAGTGGACAAGCAAGCAATATTTGATGACTTCCAGTGAGTCAACCCATTGCCTCTCTTTCTCTTCCCTTCCCATCCCCCAGCTCCTGTCCTTTCAATTAATACACATTTTTCCTCCCCCATCCCATTGAAAAAGAAAAAAGAAAGATAACACAGTGCTTAAAACCATAATGCAAACAAAACAAATTTCATTACTGGCCATCTCCCAAATGGACAGCTCATGCTCCTTCTAGCATTCATCTTCTCTCTGGGAGAGGATGAATAACAGATTTTATCAGCATTATTTTTTGAATTTTTAATTATAATTTTTTAAGGCAGTGGGGTTAAGTGACCTCGCTGTCACACAGCTAGGCAATTATACAGTGTCTGAGGCTGGATTTGAACTCAGGTCCTCCTGGTTCCCAGGCCATTGCTCTATCTACTGCACCACCTAGCTGTCCCTTTTTATCAGCATTCTTAGAGAATTAGGGTTTGTCATTGAATTAATCAGAGTTCTGGAGTCTTTAAAAAACTTTTTTTTATAATGCTGGTATCATTTCAATTCAGCAAACAATCATTTAGCAACCACTGGGGGCATACCACCATTTTTTATTGAGTAAGGCATTGGGTGTAGCAGAATTGAGGAGCAAGCAATAATTCAGAAATCTGTTGCTTTTGCGAAAATAAAATACTGTCTTACCTTTATCACTCAGAGGAATATGTTCCTATGGGAAAAAAGAAGGGTGTTAGAATAAATTCATATCACAGTATTATAGAATTTTACAAATTGTACTGGGTCTTAGAGGTTCTGCAGTAATCTCTTCTACATACCATCCCCAAAGGATGGTCAAAACTTCTCAACTTGACCTCCTTGCCTTTTGTCTGAGCTGTCTTGCCACCTGCATTTTGCCAAATTTCCTCCCCTCATAGACGAATATCTTTTGTCTTGGACCCCTACAATCCATGTCTCGGTACTTGTGGAAGATAATCTACTTAATTTTGGAACTTTCATCTTGGGGCTGAATCATTTTGATTGGTCACTGAATAAATTCAAATGAACTTAGCCCATTCTCAGCTCATACTGAGACTTACATCTCATCATGATATTTATATATGACCCACATTATAATTTTTTGAGTTTTTTGCAAGGCAAATGGGGTTAAGTGTCCTGCCCAAGGCCACACAGCTAGCTAGTTATTAAGTGTCTGAGACTGGATTTGAACCCAGGTACTCCTGACTCCAGGGCTGGTGCTTTATCCACTGTGCCACCTAGCCACCCCCACCCCCACATTATATTTCTTGCCATCTTCCTCAATGCCTCACCTTCCTCCATCTCTCCAGTTTTCCACATCATCAAACAGTACTAATAAACCAATGTTATTGGAAAGGGTATGTCAATTGATGGCTTTTGGATCAAGCTACTATCCTTGAGATGATAATCTCCTGGACACCATTTCCTATGTGATTGTCTTTGCTATTAGAACATAAGCTTCTTGAGAGAAGAGATGATCTCACTTTCTGAATTTATCCCCTCTGCTTAATATTTAATGATTTGCTAATTCACTCATTGGTCTTAAATATTCAACACTTTCGTCACTGACTTGAATCGATGGCATTTTTGTCAAATTTTCAGATTACCCAAACCTGGAGGTGATAGCTAAAACATCAAATAAAAGAATTAGTACCAAAAAGAGAGGAAAGATGGACTGAATCTGAGAAGATAAAATTCAAGAGACATAGGCAAGGTTCTATACTCAGATGTAATAAAAGTTATGATCCCAAGTAAAGGATGAGAGGAATGTAGCTTGTCCCTTCTTTGTATAAAAAGATTTGAGAATTTTGGTGGGTTGCAAACTTAATAATGAAAATATTGGCATGATAGCTTAAAGTCAGTGCTAGCCTAGGTCACATTAATAGCAGTGTGGGCTCTAGAACAAGGGAAATTACAGTCTGGTTGTCTTCTACCATAATCACACCATGTGTAGAGTCCTGTATTTAATCTGACATAATCTGAACTTGATACTAGAAGACACCCAGAAGAGGACAGGCACTGTTTACTCATCTGAGATTTGACTGAGGAAATAAGGATCTTTATGTGACTTAAGGGTCTTCAAGGTGGAGTAGACTTGCTCTTCTTGATGCCAAAGGACCAGAAAGTGGGTAGATGTTGCTGATAGAGTTGGTCAGGTTGTAAGAAAAGTATAAAAGTTTGGGAGGTGATCTAAGATGTCTTCTACCTCATTGGTAAAGGCAAAAACAAAATGGCCCCAATGGATGACTATTAAATGCTAATCATATGTTAGATTGGGGTGCCAGGAGCTTCCTGACTAGACTCTGGTCCATCCATCCTATTGTGCTTTATCTATTCCCCTGTGAATGATGTGAGGACTGAACCCATCCTCTGCCCTTTAACGATGGTGAATACTTACCAAATTTTTATATTCAACGGCATAGATAACCTTTTTGTTCTTTCCTTTGTAAGCTAAAAAGACAATAGAACAGCAGAGTTTGCTTTGTCTCTGAGACATACCAAAGCAAGGGGCAGCAAGGCTCTTGGAGAGCATCCCCTTCGATCCTCCTGTGTTGCAGAGTACAATAATCAAGACAAGAAGTGAGAACTTTCAGAGGACAAGGCAACCAAGCTTTCCCCAGCATTTGTAAATGTCCCTGATTTTAAATTGTCTGCATCTCCCCAGCAAGACTCTTTTAGAAAGGACACTGAGCTCTCTGTCTTCTGGTCACTGGTGGAATCTAAAACTGCCTCTTAACTTATCACATAGAATTGGAGCCTCTCTAAAGACTCACATGGGAAACTGTCCCACTGCCTATCCATCCACACTCCCACCCACTCATCCCCATAGGACAGGTTAGTCCAACGTGGCAGTGGAGAGGCTGTCGGACATGGCGTCAGGAAAATCTAGATTCAATCCTGTCTGATATTCACTGGCTTGAGCCAAATGTTTACCAACTCTGAGTGCTAGTGTTCTCAACTCTAAAATGAGGGCGTGTACTTGATGCCTTCTGAGGTCTTTTTTATCTCTCCATTAATCTTAGATCCTACAGGCCTATAAAACTCCTGTTTCAGTTTTCTTAGGGCTGAGGAATGAGGATCTGTATCTAGAACCCTAGAGCTAGGTTCCAGATGTCAGTAAATGACTGATCTAGTAACTGAGACTTCCCCAATTAACCTTAGATTTAGGAGAGTGTTTGACAGAAAAATTCCTCATTCATCCACTTGCAAGGAATTTAAGAGATGAATAGCAATGCTCATTTTACAGATGAGGAGACTGAGGTTCAGCAAAGTTAAAAGGCTCCCTGGTTCCCCATTCAGTAAGCATCAATGATTGACAGTGCAGGGAGAACAATCCACTAATCCACGTTGCCAATTAGAATATAAGAGTAAGCTATTGGGGCGGCTAGGTGGTGCAGTGGATAAAGCACCAGCCCTGGAGTCAGGAGTACCTGGGTTCAAATCCGGTCTCAGACACTTAACTACCTAGCTGTGTGGCCTTGGGCAAGCCACTTAACCCCATTTGCCTTGAAAAAAAAAAAACTTAAAAAAAAGAGTAAGCTATTATTATTATTATCATCATGTCATTTCAGTCTTTTCTGGGGCCAGTGTGAAAAAACAAGGAACTTACAATAACAGGCAATTAAAGCCCTGATCAGCAGCAGCACCGGTACCAATAGAACCAGGACATAGAACAAATTATTGCCTGGAAGTTAAGGAAGCTATAGGTTGGAAAAAACTCACTACCTACTGTGGGGTTTCTGAGAGGCTCTGCAGAAGGCAAGAACTCCTTCCTGAATGACCAGCTATTCCAAAATTCCCCCTCCTCCCTCCTCCAAGATGTCAATGCAACCCTTGCCTCTTCCTGGAATGTTCTTGGGGATGGGGGATAGAGAAGGGAAAAGTCCAATGGGAAAAGATGCATTACCTTGGACTTGGCAAATGACATTTCTCTTCTCAGTGCATTTCTCAAGGATGCCATGCTTACACCTGAAAGTGCGGACATCATAAAAAAATCCAGAAGGGTAGGAATAGTTGTGCCCCCATATTTTATAGATACTAATAGGTCTAATGAGAGTTCATGCTTGTAGGTTCCCCCCTCCAATCCATTCCTTAAAGGAATCTTAAACCAATAAAAGTCTATTCATTCATTCATTCAGAGTGTTCCAGGTGGTGAGGGTTACAATGACAAAAAACAAAATCATCTCCACCCCTTTATCGTCTTTCTTCCCCATCACAATTCTTCCAGCACCACCATGCTCCAGGATCCCCGAGAAGTAAGTTCCCTCACTCAATCAATCAGCAAATAACCTGATCAGCATTGATGAAGCAAATACTTGGTGCTCAGCTCTGGGGACACAGAGACGAGAGTCCAACAGCCCCTGCCCTCATAAGGTTTACACTCAAGACCACCATCAGTAGCCCTAGGGCGACTGGTTGGCAGTACCCAGGAAGCTATTCCTAGGGGCAAGGTGGTAAAGTCTCTAGCAAGAATGAGAATTCCAGCTCAGGGTTCCTGCATGGAGTTATTATTGTGTTTGTCCTTCATTCTCGAAGAAGGCCAGGACATCAAGGAGGTGAGATCAAGACAAGGACATGAATTGGATTGGAGTGAGGGGGCTGTGCTAAGTCCACTAGCCTCATTTTCTCCTCAGGAACCATTTGGGTACAGTGGCCAGAACTGAATCAGGGTTAAGTGACTAGATGAAGTAATGGATAGAGCACTGGTCCTGGAGTCTTGAGGACCTGAGTTCAAATCCAGCCTCAGATACTTTATACTAACTACTTATGTGACATTGGACCTCAGGCTGCATAGAGGTAGCATTGGGAGGGATGGGTAGAGATGTGGGGCAAAGAGGAAGGGTTGAAGAGGTTAGTGAGAATGGCCACTTTCCCCCTGACCTGCTTCTCAAGTTGTTGCCTCAGGGTCTTGGTGGGGATGGGGCTGACCTCAGGATCTCTTGGTAGCATTTTCTGCCATCCCACCTTTCAGGATGGAGGCTCTTGCATGCTACCCCTTGCCTCAATGACGTTAGGATCTTGGAACTCTATGAGAAGAGGGCCTGAGAGATCATCTCCTAGACAAGGAAACAGACTCTGAAATGAGAACTAGCTTGACTAGGAGGAGAAATGAGGTCCTACTCCCCCACCTTGTATTCTCCTGTATGGAGGGCCTCTGGCCAACTCCCCTTGAGAACTCATTTTACCTAGGGAGTCTTAGACTGAAAAATGAAGAGCATCGTACCTACTGAGTCCACAGGTCACAGTGCCTACAGTCAGAGGTGTTGCAAAAAAAGTTCTTGGCACACCCACAGATGACATTTTGACAGGTGGTACAGTTCTTTCTGACTTCTAAGCCTAAAAAGAAATTCCACAGGGTTCACCATCATTATCCGGAACATCTTCAGATTCTATCTTTTCTCATCACCATCACCATCACCATCACCATCACCATCACCATCACCATCACCATCACCATCACCATCACCATCACCATCACCATCACTAGGGTCATCTCGCTGTACTTAAAAATCTCTAGGAAGTCCCTATGGCTTTCCCTGACCGAGTTCCTACTGACTTTTCCCAAGACTCCTTTCCAAGCTCTCCATATTCCAGCTAGACTGGAAAACCACCTGCTGCCCTCCCCTGCCTAGTGCATTTCTGCAGTCCTTCCCTTTGCCCTAGAAGTGGGCCCACCTACAAAATCTCAAGCATTTTGCTTCCAGCTTAGCTGGACACTCCCTCCTCCATGTCTGGTTCCCTCACCCTCCCTCCACCCCCCATGGCTGCATGACTTTTCTCCCTCCTCAAAGCTTCCAGGAGATCTAGGTCTGGATTTCTCTTCTGTCTCATCTCGCCTAGCCTTGTATCTGTCAGGATAAGATAAGGGCAGGGGCTGGGCCACCTTTGTAACCCTAGCATCTGGCAGTAGCTGTCTGGCATGTAGTAGTTACAAATATAAATGTTTGCCAAATTGTTTATGTGGAATTGTTAAGAAGACAATTCTTTGTGGTAAGCCATGACGTTTTTCTTATCTATCCTTGCCTATCAATCACCAAGCATTCAGGAAGAGCCTATTGTGTTCCAGGCTTCCATACAGTGCCAGCTCTGAACCATTCCCTGGCCTCAAGGGGCTTGTGGGTGAATGCCATGTGCATACGTGGGTGTGTATGAGATATTGGCCAAGTAGAAACAAGATGGTAGCTGGGGGAATGAAGAAAAACTGCAGGCAAAGGTGGCCGCTGCGCAGTAGCAAAGAAAGCTAGGGGTTCCAGGAGGTAGAAGAGAGCAGGGAGGGGAGAGAACAGCCAGGACAAAGGCCTGGAGGAGGGAGATGAATCTCTGGTGGAAAGGGTGGAGGGAACTGATGTGTGGGCAACTTGGAAGGGGCCAGGTCATGACCAATTTCTGTATTTCTACATTTCTATGCCCACACACATGTGTCTAAGAAGATGTGTATGTAGGTAGCATCTGTAGAAGCTCCTAGAGGAGTCCTAGAGACCATTTGGTTTTTCTCCCCAGGGCATCACTGCACAGTGGTGCCTGGCTCACAGTAGGTGATTTAAAAATGCCTATTGTTTGAATGACTAATTGCAGGACTCTTGAGCCTCTGTCATCTTCTGCCTCTGTGAGGTCAGTGCCAGGTGGCTATGCTGGCTCCTGACTCAGAGGAGGGCATCTGCTTCACTCTTGGGCTAGTACTCCCCTCAGCCAGCCCATGAAGACAGATTGGGAAACAGAAGTACAGGAGACTGAAGGAAAGAGGGGAGACAGGCCATGTGGGGCAAAGCACCCAGCAAGCTCTTCCCTTTTTTTTCTGAGTTGGTACCAGAGTTGTCCCATGTGCTGGGCCATGCTGCTGCTGAACTGTCTGAATGGGGCCCACAAACTCAGGGAAATCATGTTCCTTTTGGAGGATCTTCTATCCCTAGAGGATGACATGAGTCACTGGTTAAGACCCTTTCCCTTCAAAGTCTTTTGGTTTTCTCCGGTTGCCTAGACTCCCATCCTAGACTTCTCTCCAGCAGCCCCAGTTCATGGTCACTCCTGTACTGGCTGACACTCTATCCTTCATATTCCTCTCCTCCACAGATGCCCTTCCTCCACAGGAGCCTTTAGTGGTTCCCCTAATTGTGTCTCCTCTAGCCCACCCCTCACACATCACATAGAGCTAATTAATTATTTTAATTAACATAAGCTCCAAAACTTCTAGGTGTTCATTTGCAGCATACATTCTTATTTGACTTATCTGCAGATATTTATGGCCTTCCCTCTTCCTCAGGCCCATAATAGAATGCAAGCCTAAGGATGGCAGAGCCTATTGGTCCATGAAGCTGGTAAAGAAACTGAACTGACTGGCATGTTCCATCTGCAGGCTTGAATTGCAAGAAGGGGATAAGCATTCCAAGTGGAGACTTTACTTACCATGTTCTCCATCACAAAGGCCACACCTTAGACACTTATCATGATAGTGAGGCTGGTCCATGTAATCTTTCCCAGGGCATTCCCAGGGCATGTAATCCTTCCTGGCATTCTGGTTTTCCACCATTCACTGTGCAGTCACAGGTTTTCTTTGTGCCTGTCCAAGAGTAGAGGAGAATTTGCAAGGGTGTGCAAATATTTAGCAATCAGCTTTCCAGAAAAAAGTAGGTATGCCATACTTTAGACTTAATCTACATTATCAGTATCTTCTCCATCACTTTCTTAAGTCTGGACACTCAAGAAGACAATGAACTAAGCCCTGATTTGTAGCATCTGTCCATTTCTGAGGTGCCAATGTCCACCCTAAAAATTTAACAATCAGCTCTCCAAAGCATGAACTGGTTCCAGCACAACCCTGGAAATATATAAAAATGTGATCAGAGAAGAATTGAGCCCACCCATATCTCTGGCTAGATGGGAGTGAATGAAGTCCTCTTGGATACCCCTTAACTCTTATAGTGAGACCCTCTAGTGGGCTCCCCTTCTTTGGGAGTCTGCAAGCAAGGTCTAGGGCTCCATCAGAGAATCTTGTTCAGAATTAGACTCAAGAGCATTGAAGGCTCCTTCCTTCTGTGACCTTAAGAAATGACAGATGAGAGGCAAGTAGATTGCTCAGTGGATAGAGCACCGACTCTGGAGTCAGGAGTACCTGAGTTCAAATCTGGCCTCAGACAATAATTACCTAGCTGTGTGGCCTTGGGCAAGCCACTTAATGCCATTACCTTGCAAAAAATAAAACAAAACACTGACGAATGATAAAGTTTGCATGACTTTCTTGAAGACTCAGCTCAGAAGCTGCCTTCAGGTAAGAGGCCCTTCCTGGCTCCCAGCTACAGGGACCTTCCCTGTGAGATGACTTCCAGTTGATCCTGGTTGGGCTGAGTTGTGCACAGGCTGTCTCCCCATTAAACTGTAAGCTCCCAGAGGGCAGAGGCTTACTCTGCCTGTCTTTGTAGCCTCAGTGCTTAGCACATGGCTGATTCACAGCCGGTACCTGATGCTTGCTTGTCAATTGACTAAAATTGAAGACATCCAGGAAGTGAAGGAGAAAGTAGACTAATGGACGTTTATAAAGAGCTTTTCAGATGTTTTCTCCTTTGAGACTCACAACAGGCTGGAAAGGTAGAAGCTTTTTACCATATTACTCCTATTTTGTGGATGAGGAAACTGAGTTTTAGCTGGCTGACCCTGGATGAGTCACATGCCCTCCATGAGCCTCAGTTTCCTTTGCTGTCAAATGGAGATAATGGCCCAAGTAGGTCCTACCTCCTACATGATGATTGCTACCATTCTCCTTCAGAGACTTCCAGGGGTTCTTTCACCCCTCATTACCTTGTGAATCCTTTCCCTTTCCTCCAGGCTCAGAGTGCCAGGAATCCCCTTTCAGAGAAGAATCCCAGACTCAGTGTTGAAAGGGACATCAGAGCCCACCTTGTCCTATTCCACATGTGGAAAGGAGCTGTCCAGCATTTCTTAAAGCCATCACCTCCAAGGCAGCGTGCCATGTCCCCTGGACACCCCTCATTGATAGAAGACACAATTTGCCCCTTTAGACCCAAAATCCATTGCTTCTGGTTTTGTCCTCTAGAGATCAACAAAACAATCCTTCCTCCTTCCATGGGGCCCTTCTAGAAGGACTCTTCAGATACCTGCAGATAGCTTCCCTTCATTTCCCATTTGTTCCTGACTCCAAGTCTGTACTTTAACCATTGTGCAATGCTGCCTTTTTGGTCATAGGGCTGGGAAACCCATCAGTACCTGACACCAAAGATTCAGTTCTTTTTATCCCATAATGGATCAACTCTTTCATTGCTGACTGAGATAAGAGAGTGAGAACTGGGAGAGATCTAGGGGAGGAAACTGAGGGCAATGAAATTGTTTTACTGGATCACAGCATCAAAAGGTTAGAGGTTCCAGGGATCTCAGAGGTGATTCTCACTGAGGAAGAGCCCAGGGTCACGAAAAGTTCCCTAAATCCAAGGGTAGTATTGATGGCAGGATTTGAACCAGAGTTTCTGATTCCAAAATGTAAACTAGGTGGGACCTTTGAGGTCTAGGAGAGCTCAGGCTTCTGGCTCTTGCCCCATCTCTAACTTGTTTGGTCTTCCTGTCTTGTCCAGCTGAAGCTGCTGGGAAGGCCCACGGCTGTTCTAAGCTGGAGATCTCTTTGCCCTCCTTCCAAAGCCATTGCCATATTTGCATTTTGTGGGATTTCTAATTTGTTGTTGCTACTTGCAGGCTTTCCTGCCTCAGCCAGTTTGCCTCTGCAGCCAACTCTGGGACCCTACTGTTGGTGGTATTTCTAGTGCATGCTGCCACTTGGATGGAAAATACAAATAGCCTTTACATACCCAACCCCTGGACAGACCCAGTTTGCTGCATGCTTAGTTGTCTGGGGGAAGGTCACACAGGGAGGGTGGAAGCTTCCCCAGGCAAGTCTGACTCATCAGCAGAAAAGGGTGCCTCCCTCCCCATGTGGTTTGGCCTCTCACACATTCAGTTTGACTTGATTCAAAAGAATCATTTAAGCATCTGCTATGGGTCAGGCACAGTTCTGGGCACTGAAAATGCAAAGATTAAAAATAAGCTCCTCAAGGAGCTCACAGTCCACTGGGGTGTGGAGCAGGATCACAGACAAGTAAATGACCAAGTTGGTCCAGAGCAGGTGAATCCAAAAAACTGGGGACAAGGAGGAGAATCAGGGAACGTCTTCTATAGGAGGTGGCATGTGAATGAAGCTAAGCATTCCAAGAGGTTATAGTAACCAGAGAAGGCACAGCCTGTGCAAAGTCCCGGAGGTGGGAGACTGAATTTCATAATTGGGAAAAATCAAGAAAACCAGGCTGGCTTGGACACATCTTATATGGAGGAGAGATATACAATCCTGTCAAAGGCTGGCAACAAGTAGTAATAGTAGTAGTAGTAGTAGTAGTAGTAGTAGTAGTAGTAATAGTAGTAGTAGTTATAGTAGTAGTTATAATAGTAGTAGTAGTAGTAGTAGTAGTAGTAGTAGTAGTAAACTACTGGTAGTAGTAGTAGTGGTAATGATAACAAATTTCATATGGAAGGGAAAAGGTCAAAAATCTCAATCAAGAGAAATAGTGAAAAAGAAATAGGCATAAAGGAGGCCTCACACCATTAATTCTCAACTCACATTATAAAGTATAATTTGATACTGATGAAGAATAGAGATATTGCTCAAGGAAACAGTTTAGAAACCCAATGTAGAAATAAATATATCTAATACTTTATTATTTGATAAATTCAAGGATCTAGTAAGGAAAATGCCATCCACATCCAAAGGAAAAAACTAGATTCTGAATGAAGAGCAATTTTACAATTACATATCACACCCATTAGAGAGATGAAGATGATAAAGGAAAATGGTAACTATAAAAGGTCCTGTGAGAAAATAGATACAATGGAGAATTGTTGGAGGATATGTGAATGTGGATGGCCTTTCTGGAAAGTCATTTGGAATGATGGTCAAAAACAGAGCATGCTCTCTGACTCAGCAATGCCATCCTAGGCGTTTCCACAAGAATGATCAAAGAGAGAGAAAAGGGTTCAGGAATATTTAGGGTAGGTCTTTTAGTTGTGGTAAAAAAAAACTGGGATGACTGAATAAGTCATGAAATAGGAATGTGACAAAATCTATCATATTATAAGAAATGACAAAATAGATGCTTTCGTTTTGAGTAGTATTTTATTTTTCCAATTACATGTCAAGATATTTTTAGCATTCATTTTAACAAGATTTTGAGTTCCAAATTTTTCTCCTTCCCTCTACGCCTTCCCTTCTCTCCCCTCTTCCTAAAACAGTGGGAAATTTGATGTCAGTTATATATATATATATATATATATACATATATATATATATATATATATATATATATATATATATATATATTATCATGTAAAACATTTCCATATTAGTCAAAATTGTGTAAGAAGAAACAGATCAAAAGGGGAAAAAAACCATGAAAATGAATGAATAGAGTAAGTGAAAAAGGTAGGCTTTGATCTGTGCTCAGGATCCATCAGGTCCTTATCTGAATATGGATAGCATTTTCCTTCATGAGTCCTTTGTATTCTTATAATTTTGTTTCAGTTTTCTAGTATTTTCTAATATTTGTAAGATTATTTCCATTTTCTGCTTTCCTTCTCATCTTGGTTGCATTGGTTTTGTTTGTGCAAAAACTCTTTAACTTAATAGAATCAAAATTATCTTTTTTACATTTTGTAATGCTCACACATCTTGTTAGACCATTAATTCTTCCTCTCTTTCTTTGGGTTTTGCCTGCAGACATTTTGACATCATTTTCCTCTTCTGAGTTTGTGTCTCAATCTTCCCTGTCAACATAATAACTTTTAACAGTCAGATTCTTTGGTTTGTTTTTTGCTCATCTTTTTTCCTTTCTTTTAAATTTGAGCTCTGCTCCCAGGGTGGAGGGGGCTCCAGAATGTATATTATATTGTAATATATATATGTGTGTGTGTGTGTGTGTGTGTGTGTGTGTGTGTGTGTGTGTCTTAGGCTTCTTGGGCCAAGTGCTGCTTACC
This sequence comes from Macrotis lagotis, assembly GCF_037893015.1. Lineage (NCBI taxonomy): Eukaryota > Metazoa > Chordata > Mammalia > Peramelemorphia > Peramelidae > Macrotis > Macrotis lagotis. The sequence continues at coordinate 11,140,194 of NC_133661.1, forward strand.
CTGAGGTCCACAGGGGACCTTTGGGTCTGGCGCTGCCAAGGGGTTGGGGGTGGCTGGCCCTGCTTGGGGGTCTGGCGGCTTGTCTGGTGCTGAGCTGGGATCCCAGTCATAGTATCTGGCGCCCTGAGGTCAGTGGGATGTTTCTGCACTGAAGCCTGTGGCAGTCCTTGGAGTCAGTCTGCCCAGGCCCCTGACTCTGCTGAGGCACAGGAGGCAAGGAGGAGCTGTGGTGGCCAGCTCCGTGTGGCACTCAGGATCTCCTGCTGTTTGTTGTGGTGGGGCTTGCTGCTGGTGTGTTGGGACACTTCCTTCCTGGCTCGCCCTCCCCTTTTACCCCAGTGAGACCAACCTTGCTTGCCAGGCATCAAGTTTCTTGGGACTTTCACCCTGTCTTCTTGCTGGCTCTGCTGTTCCAGGATTTATCTGAGGGTGCTATTTTATATTGTTTGGAGGAGAATAATTTACTGCTTGCTCTACTATCTTGGCCCAAAATAGCTGATTTCAAGGAAACACAGGACTTAGATGAAGTGATGCCAAGAGAAATGAACTGAAGTGGAACACTTGATACCATAACAGCAATATATAAAAGTGGATCATCTAAAGGATTTTTGTTAACTAATAAAGAATGAATTATGCAGAACCAGAACAGTTCATGCAGTATCAACAACACTGCAAAAACAAACCACTTGGAAAGTTGTAAGAACTATGATTAATGCAATGACAATCCATGATTTCAGAGGACCAATAATGGAATATTCTGTCTGGAACAGAGAGCTGATAAATTTAGGTGCAGAACTATATATAATAATATAATGAAATACAATATTACATTATGTTTTATTAGATTATATTGTTACATTATATGATATTTCCTAATTAGATTAGTTATTGAATATGACTACTTTTGTTCAGTTGTGTTCAACTATGCATAACCCCATTTGAAGTCTCCTTGGCAGAGAGAGATGAGTGATTTTCCATTTCCTTCTCCAGTCCATTTTACAGATGGGGAAGGTGGTGCAAACTGGGTTCAATGACTTGCCCAGGATCATACAACTATTAAGTGGCTGAGGCTGGTTTTTCTGAGTCCAGAATGTATATTATACTGTAACATACATATTTTGATCTGTGTGTGCATGTGTCTACAAACACGGATATGCTGTGCTGTATAGATAGGTCAGATTGATGGTATTGTGCTGTATCTGTGTATGATTGTTCTACAGATGCAGGTGTGTATGTCTGCCTCTGCTTCCAGGCAATGGTTGGTGTAGAGAGTCTGGAGGAAGGAAGCCCACCGACAGCTGGGGCCTTAAATAATAAGAGACTTAGAGAGAGATGAATAGAGATCTAGGGAATAGACTGGAAGGGGGAAGAAAAGTCTGGAAAGCCCCCAGTTGGAAGTTAAAGCCTGCCTCTGCTACCTGTGGGACTTTGGAGGAGTCACTCCCACACCTCTCTGAGCCTCAGTTTACTCCCCAGGTGAGGGGCTGGACTGGCTCCAGCTCTATGAGCCTAAACAAAGTCAAGTTTCAGCCAGATGAGGGCATGGGCCGGGACAAGTGGGTGGGTGGGTAGCAGGGAGGAATGCACCTAAATCTGAGCACTGTGAGTGAAGGTGCAAAGCTAGAGAATATTCATCAGAAATGGGGCTCCCTTGGGACCACTTTCCTTCCATGGTCCACTTCTTCAGGGAAGCAAAGCAAGTGTTTGGCCAGGAAGCTTATTCAGAAACCATATCTTTCCTTGGGATGTTTCACAACTGCTTACATACACATGCATCTAAAAATAAACCCAAATGAGGCACACTCAGAAAACAGCTCCTGAAGGGTAAGGGAGATCATCTATCTTCCCCAACTCATTTTGTGGGAAGAGAGACCCTTCCCTTCCCAGGCGCATGTGGCTGCTCACTGGCAAATCTGCTCCTCCATGATTTCCACCTAATAGCCATTAAATACATCCCACGGGCCAAGGCTTGGCCAGACTCTGGAGATCCAAGACAGAAATCTACCCTTGGAGGTGTTGGACTTTCCCGAAGGGGCTGGATTCCTGTTCAAGTTGGGGTTGGACAGCATGGCCTCCCCAGGTCCCTGCCAACCCTGAGGTTTTGTGATTTCACTATGGGGGTGAGGTGGTATTGTTTGCATTCTCCTAAGAAGGACATCCTAGGAAGTGAGTAAACTCAGAGTCTGCGTAAGGGAGGCCCCCATTGGACTGCTCTGTGATGAACGTTCACATGTCACTGGCCTGTGGTTTTGTGACCTGCCCAAGAGAAGTTGGAAATTCCTCACCCCTTTTGCCCTATAAATGGGCATGTATGAGGCCAGAGCCTCAAAGACTGACCGAATCATATGGTTTAAGAGTGGGCTCATGTACTCTAACCCCCATCTGCATATAACCTGACCAACCAGCCTCTGCTTGCAGACCTCCAATGACGGGGTGCTCACCACTTCTCCAAGCAGCCTTGCTGCTCTTATTTTTAGGATTCTTGGACATTAAGTTTAAATTTGAGTCTTTACAACAACCCTACCCCCCTTGCCCTCTGCTCCTGCTTCTGTCCTGCAGGGCCAAACAGAATCTCTGTCCTACATAAAAACCTTTCAAATCTTTGAGCATGGCCATCCATCCCCACGTCTTCTCTTCTCCACATTAGACATGCCCAGTTCCTCAAACTATACTCATGCTTCATAGATTCCAGGATCTTCACCATCATTCGAGTTGCCCATTTCTGGACACTCCAGCTGCTTATACTGTGAACTGGACACACTCGACCAGATGTAGTTGGATGGAGACAGACCATGGTGGTGCTTATCACACCAGCCCAAGCCAGAAGCCTTTCACTGGCATTCTGCCTTCATCAGCTGCCCAAAAGAAGGATCCTAAGTGGGGAAGAAGTGAAGACCTTCCATAGCTCCCTTTTCCCACCCTCCTTACAAGGAAGAAATTGTCCTTTGTCTAGGGACCTCAGAAATAAGGATCACCAGGGTCCTGGTTGAGGCTACACTGAATATCATTTCCCTGTAAGATACTAAGTATGGTTTCTGGAAATTTGTGTTTTAGGTTTTTGCAAGGCAGTGGAGCTAAGTGGCTTGCCCAAGGACACACAGCTAGGTAATTATTAAGTGTCTGAGGCCATATTTGAACTCAGGTACTCCTGACTCCAGGGCCAGTGGTCTATCCAGTGTGCCACCTAGCCACCCCTCTGTGGACATTTTAAGATAAATTATAAAACACAGTGAAACAGTGGGCTTCTATTTAGAATACAGAAAGTCATGCCTGAATTCAGTTTCAAATAGGGTCTGATACAGAGAGGAAAAACAGAATGCCTTTATGATTTTTGTAAGGATGTTGGAGGAGGAATTGGGAAGGGAACAAAGCTTTTCTTGCTCTCCTCTGTCCTCTGGGCCCCCCTTTTCCCCCCCTTCAGACTCCAACTGTGTTTGAGGATCCCAATCCCTGAATGAATTTGTGCTGAATGGATTCAGGGGACGTTAGGCAAGTCACTAGCTACCCACCCCCACCCCAGGCACTTGGGTTTTGCTGATCTTTTATCAGAGATTCATAATCTGGGGACCAGAACGATGCTTTAAAAATACCCAGTAACTACAGTATTTTAATAGAATTGATTTCCTTACTAAAATTATTCCTAATCAATGCAGAATGAAGTGAGAAGAACCAAGAAAACACGGTACCCTTTGACAGCAACACTGTGAGATGATCCACAGTGATGGCTGCAACTCCAGCCAGCAGTTCAAGGACAGCCCTGAGAGACCTGCTACGACAACGCCATCCACTTCCAGAGGAAAAGCTATGGAGTCTGATTGCAGGCTATGCTCACTTTTTCAAACTTCTTTTATGTTTTTTACTGCCTTTCTTGGTTTTTCTTTCTCCTAATTTGAATTCCTCTACAAAACAAGATTAATACGGAAGTATGTTCAACACGATTGAAAATGTTCGACGTTTACCAGACTTCGCCACCATGGGGAGAGGGGAGGGTATGGAGGGTGGCAGAAAAATGTGGAACTCATAAATTTGCAAATGAATGAATATTGAAAAATGGCTTTTGCATGGGATTGGAAAAATAAAATCAAATCTCACTTAAAAATTAAAATAAAAGTAATTCCTAGTTATTGTCCTTTTTGCATTTAAAAATATTCTGAAAATACACACACACACACACACAGACACACACACAGACACACACACAGACACACACACACACACACACACACACACACACAGACACACACACACAGACACACACACACAGACACACACACACACAGACACACACACACACACACACACACACACACACACACACACAGACACACACAGACACACAGACACACACACACACACACACACACACACACACACACACACACACACACACACACACACAGACACACACACACACACAGACACACACACACACACACACACACACACACACACACACACACACACACACACACACACACACAGGTTAAGAATTCATGTGGGGGCAACTAGGTGACACAGCCAATAGAGTACCGTCCTGGGAGTCAGGAGGACCTGAGTTCAAATGCAGCCTCAGACACTTAATAATTACCTAGCTGTGTGGCCTTGGGCAAATCATTTATAACCCATCGCCTTGTTTAAAAAAAAAAGTCATTTGAGTTTCCTTTTTCACCTCTAAATCTCAAGAGGATCAAAAATTCCAGTATCTTCTTCCTTCGAGAAATTCTTTTGCCACTAGAGGGCAACATAGCCCACTGCAAAGATGCTTAAAGACCAATGAGCTTCATTTCTCCCAAAGCACCGGGAATACCAATGTTTTGTTGTTTTGACCTTCATTTTTGAAGACCACCATCAGGGAGGTGAGGCCATGACAAGCAAGTGAATTGGATTGGGGGGGGGGCGCTGTGCTATGTCCCCAGCCTCACTTTCTCCTCTAGAACCATCTGGGTCCAGTGGCCAAATAGGAATCAGGAGGACTGCAGAGGGTCCTGGATGTGGGGCAGTCGTTAAGGGTTAAGTGACTTGCCCAGGATCACACAGCTAGTAAGTATCAAGTGGCTGGAGCTGGATTTGAACTCCTATCCTCCTGACTCTCAGACCAGTGCTCTATCCACTGGGCCACCAATATAAGCAGAATGAAAGCCAGTCTCTGTCCCCAAAGAGCTCCTATTCTAGTGGGAGGAATCAAAACAGAGAAAGGAAGCCAAGTTGAACTTTCTTTTGTAGCTTGGGTTATCACCAGGAGATGGGAAACTGGTTTTCCTCTCTCTTCAAGTGGGGAGTCTCCTTGGTAAAGAGATACAAAATCCACCAAAGGCTTCTCCTCGATCAGCCCAGAGAAGCGCATTCAAGTCCTCCCTCTCTCCATGAAGGGCAGCTTGGACACCAGCGACTGGAAGATTTTGCTGACAGACAGACAGACAATCAAGGAGGGTCACAGGAAGGCAGAGTAGATATTTTTCATAGTCTTCATTCACTCTCCCCCCAAAACCCCAAACACAAAAGAGAAATTATGGACCAGACACACGACAATTACAGTTGACTTTACAGAACAGAAAAGTGAAACTAGTCTATTCTCAAGTGACCACATAGTAAACTCTCCCTGCCCGCCCCCAGCTCCACCCTGATGTCAGAGACATTCATTTGCCCTTTCTCAAAAGACCAAACTGACATCATTATATCGGGGTCCAAGTACAAGGTGTCTGACTATGGCTGGTCGCTCTGAAGGTTCTTCTATACCTTGGACACAAAGAGTCCATCCACAGACATTTGAAGCTGAGAGGGATCTAAATGTAGATATCTCATATTTCTTTGGAGCTCCTGCCATTCTATTTCACACAGAGAGCACAGCGCCTTCTTTAAAGTGGGCCTTGAGGCTGCTAGGTGGCACAGTGGATAGAGCCCAGGCCCCGGAGTCAGCAGGACCTGAGTTCAAATGCAGCCTCAGACACTTACTAATGACCTAGCTGTGTAACCTTGGGCAAGCCACTTAACCCCACTGCCTTGCCAAAAAAAAAACAAACCCCAAAATAAATAAATAAAGTAGACCTCATGGTGTCTAGAAAATGTAAGGGGTCCAGTGTCTAAGTGCCGTCCGAATCGCACTCTCTGTAGAAGAGGCTGGATGCCTGCCAGTTCAGCTGGAAAAGGGCTATCAGTGTCCAATCTCTTAGCCTTCCAGGGGATCTTCTTAATCTTCTAAAGAATTCAAAAGGAAACAACTTAGCTTCCTGGCATGGTGCTGGTAGACTGCCCAAGATGCCCAGGTAAACCACAATGGGGTCAGCTCTGTAGTCCTGCAGCCTGGTAGTCAGTCTATGATCTCTTCTCTCCACATTTTCCTTTGGAGTCTCCCAAACACTGAACCACCTCTGGCAATACTTGTGCCGACCTCATTTTCAATGGGTCCATGCCTAGAAAGTTTCTGCTCTGACAACTCTCCTCTCTAGTTTCCTTTCAGTCTCAAGCAAAATGCTTTTTAAAAAACTTTTACTGGAGGGGCAGTTCGGTGGTGCAGTGGATAGAGTGCTGGCCCTGGAGTCAGGAGTATCTGAGTTCAAAGCTGGCCTCAGACACTTAATAATGACCCAGCTATGTGGCCTTGGGCAAGCCACTTAACCCCATTTGCCTTGCAAAAAAACCTAAAAAAATTTTTTTTACTGGAAGCCTTCCTCAAGCCCACCTTAAGGCCAGTGTCTTTCCTCTGTTAACTACTTCCTATTTATCCTGTAGATAGCTGTTTGCTTATGGAAAGTCACAAAGTCAGAAGAGCAAATGGAAAGATGACAGAACGTTGGAGGGAGTCAGAAGGAACTCTGAAGACACATAATCCATCTGACCTTGGGTCTGGTGAGTATTCTTGCCTTACGACTGATCCTCTGCTATCTGCCATCCGTTGCTTGACATGAAGCCAGACCCATTGTCAGACTGGATCCAGAACCCAGGAGGACCCAGCCTCAGGACAAAGGAAGGGAACTCAGGTACCAATACCTTGAATCATCCTCCTGACCCGCCTAGGAGTGAAAGGAAACTAGAGAGGAGAGTTGTCAGAGCAGATACTTTCTAGGCATGGACCCATTGAAAATGAGGTCGGCACAAGTATTGCCAGAGGTGGTTCAGTGTTTGGGAGACTCCAAAGGAAAATGTGGAGAGAAGAGATCATAGACTGACTACCAGACTGCAGGGCTACAGAGCTGACCCCATTGTGGTTTACCTGGGCATCTTGGGCAGTCTACCAGCACCATGCCAGGAAGCTAAGTTGTTTCCTTTTGAATTCTTTAGAAGATTATGAAGATCCCCTGGAAGGCTAAGAGATTGGACACTGATAGCCCTTTTCCAGCTGAACTGGCAGTGGGCTGTGCATTGGCTTTCTCTGTCCTATAGCACTAGAATTTAAGGGACTTGCTCAGGGTAGACCAGGCAGTATGTTAGAGGCAGAAGTCTTCATGCATTATTCAATCAGTCAGTCATTCGTTCATTCATTCATAGAATGTCAGAAATGAAAGAGCACGGGAAGCTAGAATATAAGAAATGGAGCATAGACTGTCCATATGCATGTTGTTTTAACATAGGGCATCCGTGGTGGAAGAGGCCTTGGATCATGGAGGTTAAATCTTAAAACAGTTCTGAAAAGGATCAGATCTGAAAGGAACTCTGGAAAGTCAAATACCAGAACACAGAATGTTAAGGACAGAAAGGATCTCACAGCCCAACAGTTGAGAACGCCATTTTACAGGAGGGGCACAGATAGAGGAAATGATTTGTCCATGCTAACAAGTCACAGTGCCAGAATCTGAACTGAAGGCCTATGCCCACAAGTCCGGGGTTCTCTCTACAATATCATTTGGTTTTCTCCAGAGAGAAAGTACTATTTCCAGAGTTTAATTAAAGAAAGTTCAGGGTTCATCGGCTCTCATCTCACTGTGCTATAGTCAGAGCTATTTATTGCAAGGGGAAATCCTATCCAGACAAAAGTCTGCAATGGTTTTGGATCCATTTCAGCCTCTGGAAATTCTAACTAGCGCTGTTCGAATTGGACTGGATTTAAGGCCGTTTGCTCCATTTCCATGATTAATCTGGACAATTAGGAAAAAAAAGTTGGTGAAGGCAGTTGTTGGGTCCCCTCCGTAAAGTTACCTACCTGCTGGATTTTAGGATGATATGGGCTTAGGGAAGCTGTCCCTAAAGTCTCTCAGCATTAAGACTTTAGAGTACTCTGTATAATGGGGAGAACCTGTATGTTGGAGAAGCCGTGCCGTCTGGTCATCTGGTGGGTGGGAGTCAGGAAGACGGACCAAAATCTTGCCTTTGGTATTTATTCCTGATGAGATCCTGGATCATACTCAAACTCTTTAGCATTAATTTCCTCATTCATAAAATGGGGATAATAAATACGAAGCTTTTACTCATTCTTCACCTTGCTCACTCTCTCTTCAAGTGGGGAGGCCAAAAGGGAGTCTCCTTAGTAAAGTGGTACAAAATCCACCGAAGGTTTCTCCTTGATCAGCCCCGAGAAGCAAATTCAAGTCCTCCCTCCCTCCGTGAAGGGCAGCTTGGACACTAGCCACTCTTGTAAGGACCAAATGAGGCAAAGTATGGCAAATACTTCCCAGATTTAATTTTCCACCTGTGTAGCTATCATCAACAGCAGCAGCAGCAGCAGCAGCAGCAGCAATAGTAAGAGAGAGGAAAGGAAAGATTTAAAAAAAAGTCCATATATGACTAGACAGCATCTAATAACTAACTGAATTCAGGTCGATTTAACAAACACTTATTGGTGATCTGCTTTGGGGCAAGACTGGAGAGATAAAGGAGAAATGAGAGAGAGAGAGAGAGAGAGAGAGAGAGAGAGAGAGAGAGAGAGAGAGAGACCCTGCCTTCTATTTGGAAGATAAAGCCTAAATAACTTTATTTAAATAAATATATACCTATTTAGCTAAAAAGTCCCTCCATGGGGCAGCATCTGAGTTGTGCTCAGGGAAGGAAGGAGGGAGGGATTCTCCCAGCTAGAGTTGAGGAGGGAAAGCCCTTTCTCCATAATAAGGCCTCCTAGTTTTTTAAAATTGTTTTTAATGTATTTTTTTGTAAGGCAATGGGGGCAAGTGACTTGCCCAAGGTCACATAACCATGAAAGTATTCAGTGTCTGTGGCCAGAATTGAACTCAGGTCCTACAGTGTTCTATCTGCTGCACCACCTAGCTGCCCCTGTTGCTAATTTCTCATGGACTGGGACTTTGAAGGGCACCCTCTGTAATTCCTGATGAACTAACTGGAGGGGCTCGGGAGGTCCATGCAGCTCATTAGCATGAGTCATTTTGCCTTTCCAGTCCTTGTTCCCTTAGCAGAACCAAGCTTGCCTTTTGCCTACGTCAATAAATTCTTCTCTTCGGGAAAAAAAGAAGGAAAAAAGAGCCCTTTCCAGCAGACTGAGCACATTTCCGTGAGGGAGCCGGAGGGGGTTGGCAAGGGGCCTGCTGCCTCTCGCAGCCAATCAGGAGAATGTGCCCATAAATGTCGATATCTTCATTCCCCTGGCTCTGGGTTTTCTGCCGTTTTCCCTTTGTCATGGAGACATGTGTGGGCCATGCCCATGGGGGCTGCTCCTTGGGGCCGGAGGATGCGGCGGATTCCCTATTGGCCATGATTTCTTATTTGAAGCTCCGGCTTCCAACCCATCATGAGCTGTGGCCTAGAAACTGAAGCATTTTCAGTTCCAGTACAAGACAATAAATGACTCAATTTCCATGAAGCCTTTTAGGGCAAAAAAGACAATTTGCCTCCCTGGGGCAGAGGGAGAGCACTGAGCTTGAAGTCAGAAGAATTAGGCTCCCCCTTTTGCTAGCTATGCGGCCAAAGGTCTTTGAACCTCAGTTTCTCCTGTGTAATGGGGATTATAACACTGTGGAATCTTAGATTTAAAAGGGCCTCCCAAGGTATGAAGTCTGATGGACAAGAGAACACTATTCTCTCTTTGACAACACTTCCAACCACTGGTCATGGCTGAGTCCTTGGCTTAGTCCTGGCCCACAGTAGGTCCTTCCTAAGTGCTAGTTGACTAAAGACATCCTTCCCTCAGCATCCTCTTCCACTTTGGGAGAGGTCTGGTTGTTAGAAGGCTTTCCCCTGTTCGCCAGCTTCCATCTGCCCTCTGGGGCAAGACAGAACAAACTCAAACTTGAGGACTTGGATCTTGTCCCTTCAACTCAAGTCTTCTCTGAGCTCAATGTCCAATGAACCTTTCATCAAGTAGAAGACTGGCATAATGACCTCTCCTGGTCCTCTGTCTCTTATGAAGCCCCTACTGTGAGCTGGGCATCATACCATCATGCTGGGAATACAAAAATACACAGAACCAAAAGACCCTGCCCTCAAGGAGTGAGTGCTTAATCTAGCAAACAAACCCAGGTTCTGGGTGTATAATGTGTCTAGAAAATAGAATAGGTCCAACATCTAAGGTTGTTTAGGGGAGGCACTAGGAGCTGGGCATGTGGAAGGCTTATAGTGTTATGTAGGGACAAAAATGAATGTACAGCAATGAGGAGAGAGTGAGCAAGGTGGTGAGAGAGTGAACTGACTATCTAGGGGAAGCCATCAATTAATCAAGGAAATGTCTTAAGCATCCAGTGGGTGAGGCACCAGTGTTTAAGCACTGGGGATACAAAAAGAGGCAGAAGACAGCTCCTGCCCTCAATGAGCTTATAATCTAATGGGTTCACACCACGCAAAGAACCATGCAAGTAAGCTTGACAGCAAATAAGGAGGAGAAAATGACCAGTGGAAAGGTAATAGACTTAGGAGAGTTCAGGGAAGGCTGCCTGGAGGAAGTGGGCTTTTAATTGGGATTAAAAAGAAGTCAGAGAGAAGGGATGAGGGAGAGCGTTCTCAAACTCAGCCAGAGAATCTGCCTGGGGTTGAGAGGTGGAGCATCTTGGGACTGGTGTTACTGGATGGAGGAGCAAATGTGAGGAGTCAGGTGAAAGAATGGAAAGGTAGGATGGGAACCTGTTATGAAGGGCTTTGAATGCCAAGCAGAAGGTTTTATGTTTGCTCCTGGGGGTAATGGGGCCACTAAAAGTTATTGAATGGAGGGAATGACGAGACCATACTTTGTATTTTCAGAAAATCATTTAAGTGACTGAATGGAGGATGAACTGGAGTGAGGAGAGGCTTGAGGCAGGCAGATTTACCCCCCCCACTCCACCCCCAGGTGCCATAGTCCAGAGGGGATGTGAAGAGGGCCTACACCAGGGGTGAGGGGCAGTGTCAGAGGAGAGAAGGAGGTGTGTTGGAAAGACAGTGTAAAATCAGGGCAGGCTGCATGGAGGGAGTGTTGAAGGAGGTGAGGAAGCTGTGAGTTTGGGCTCAGGAGGGAGGTCCTTCAGGTTGTCCCTGGATCCCATTCGGCAGTGGGACCTGGAGGATCCCTTGCAGGAGTGGGACCTGCTCAGCAGGTCAGTGTTGTGGGAAGGTAGAGTTTGAGAAGAGGGTTGTTCCAATTTAATGATAAAAAGGGAAAGAAGTGGATTGTTGGGAACCCTAAGCCGGAGGAAGGAACGGGGCAGGTGAACACATTCAGGAGCTCCCCCTGACATACGGTACCGTCTGAGGGATCTGAGCCAATCACTTACCTTCTTTGTCCGCCTCAGATAATGTGCTAAGAGGACACCAGCCATTGCAGAGAAGGCACCCAGGGGAACAGGTTCAGGGAGCCTCCTCCTCAGGAGGGGTTCCTTAGGCCTTTGAAATTATAGTTACAGACCCCAAAGAGGGGGCGTTATATTTTATTCCATAGGAATTAGGGAACTGAAAGATTTAGAGCAGGGGAATGATCTGTGCATCTTAGGTGGGCTGGGGGGGGGGCAATTCTGACAGAAACAGGAAAATGGGAAGAACAGGTTAGACTGGGAAGAACCCAATTGTGTTGAGCCACAATGCCTGTTGGCACCCTGCTCCAACACTCGGACCCCCAGCCAGGACATGCCGCTACCCCAAAATTGGGGCAGGTCAGAGAGGTTCTAGATATCGAAGTTATAGCCCAGGTGTCGCCCCCACCCCCATCTCTCCCTGTCTATCATAATTGCTTTCTTAGTGGTTTCTCCAACTCAAGTCTCTTCTCAATCCCTCTTCTCCATCCCTCCTCCACTCAAGAACTGAAAGAATTTTCCTAAACTGCAGATCTGACTGATGCCCTCGCCCCACCCCTATCACACACCCGTACTCAGAAAATGCCATGGCTCCCTCTTACCTTCTGCCAGGAGACATCAAGGGGATGCAGCGAATAAAGCAATGGCCCTCAGGTCATAAAGATCTCCATTCACATACAAGTGCTACCTGGCTGAGTCACCCTGGGCAAGCTATTTTACTTCCCCTTGCCTCAGTTTCCTCCATTGTAAAATGGGAAATTACAATAGTTCCTAACTCCAAGCACTGTGACGACCAAATAAGATAAGAGTTGTACTAAACCAAGTGCCTGTTGCTTTCCTTTCAGGGTCGAATCTAAAATCCTCCCCTGAATTTTTCAAGCCCTTCAGAGCCGATCTCTTCTCACCCTTCCAGGACAGTATCCTCGGGCCTTTCACCTTCCTCCCTTCCTGCACTGGCCATCCCTCTCCCTTGAGGATTCTCTCTCCTCCCCTCCACTGCAGAGCATTTCTCTCCTCCTTCAGACACATCTCTCGCACCCCTGCACAGGAAAGGTTTCATTCTGCAGCTTCCTTCCCACTTGGTACATCTCTGCTTTGGCATAGTTATTGGTTCCCCCCGCCACTACACTGTGAGTCAATCAGTCATCATTTAGTAGGCCCTCTGCTAGGCAGTGGAGATGCGGAGAGGAAAAAGCCAGCTGGTCCCTGCCACAGACTCATGGGGAAGCCACGAGGGACAAAGACTACAAAGAAGATGAAGGCGAAATAACCAAGGGAAGGAAGCTATTGGAGTGGAGAAGCATCTGGAAAATCCTCCTGGAGGGGGTGGGATTTGGTTAACTGACTGACTTTGAGAGCAGGAGGCTCCTCCTGCCCAAACCAAATCCTCCCTGGGATGCTTCTGGTCCTGCGAGATCTCCTCAGCTATCTGACCATGACTTGTCATCAGTGGGCTTCCTGGGGTCCCCAACAGGGAATGTGACTTATCCAGGGTCACTCTGCAGTTGCATGTCCAGGGCAGGATTTGGACCCAGGCCTGTGATTCTGAGGCCAAGCTTTAGCAGAGACTGGGGATGCCTCAGGTCCTGCCCTTAAAGCAAAGGAACAAACAACTAAAAATATTGTGAATTTTAAACATTTAAACAATTAAACATTTCAAAGCACTCTTAAGAAAGTGTCTTGTGTGAGAACCTGGGAATTTCTGTTACACACAGTCTGGTGTCTGAAGAAATGTGAGCTAAAGCAAAGTGGAGAGGAACAAAAGGGCCTCTTCTGAGGAGAATTGCAGTTTGGCAAATAACAGCAAGCTTTTTACATTGGCAAAGACCATTCCTTTTTGACCTCATCTATCATTAGACCCATAATACAGAAAGAAGAGAAACTCAAAGTTAAGTCACGTAATCTCTCTCTCTCTCTCTCTCTCTCTCTCTCTCTCTCTCTCTCTCTCTCTCTCTCTCAATCCTATTCCCCTTCATTCTGTCCCCCTTTGTTTTCCTCTCTCTCTCTCTGTCTTTGCCTCTGTCCCTTCTCCCTCTTTCTTCCCCCCCCATATTTTTATCAGAGGCAGGATAGGAACCTGTGTTCTAACTCTCAGCCCCTGCCCCCTCTCCATTAGATAGCATCTCTCGCAGTGACAAAGCCTCCTCCCCGCTTTAGTTGTTGGATGGGGTTTGCTTTGCCCTTTTGCCTTCCCTGGCTGGCCTGTCATGGCAGACATACCCAAACTGCAGGCTGTGATCATAATGTTCTGTCCTTGGACTTAATCCCAGCTCTTTCCTCCCAGGCTGACCTCTTGTACTCTCATAGTGAATTTTCACTTGGCTCCTGGGTCCAGGCTCTCTTTATTCATAGATTTGGGGGAAGTAAAACTAGGTTCTGCCCCAAAGAAAGCAGACTGGTGAGGAACCTGGAAGCCTCTTCTTCCATCCCTCATGGTCCAAGGGAGCCAGCCCGAGGACAGTGGCTGTAATTTACTTCTTTCATAGGCACTTCGGGGTATTGTCTGTGGCAACTGCGTTAACAGAGGTGGAAGCCAGCCAATAGCTTCTCTATGCAGTTCCCAAAATATCATCAAGATAAACCCTAGTTTTTGTACAAAAATGTCTGATTTTCAACATGCACATCTCCTCTCGCCTTCTCCAATGTCACAAACAAGGGGTGACTCCTTATATCAGTGGACCCAACAACAGAAAAAGACTAGACAAATTGACCACATTTAAGTGACATAAGTGAAAAATCTTATATCTGGGTTCCAAAAAACTTAGCTTCTCATGGACACAATGTGGGAGACATGACTGGACCTGAGTTTGGCTGACAAAGATCCGAAGGTCTAAGTGGACTGCAAGTAAGTCAGCCAAGTGTGATGGTTACTTTAAAAAAAAAAAGATTTTGTAAGGATAGATTACAATGAGAGGGATGGTAGCAGGAGTAGGGAGGTCCCTCAGAACAAAACACCAAACAATGTGGGCAAGGAAGATGCTGGTTTGATTTCAAGAAAGGTTTTGTGAGCATGAGAGTTGGCCCACATTGTAATGGACTGCCTTGAGAGGTAGTGAGATGCCCTTCCTCTGAGTTTTAGGTGCATATGTTATATAAAAGGTCTTCTTGCTTGACTGTTAAAGGGACCAAAGATATTCCCAGAGAACTTCCTGCTCAAAAATTCAATGATATGGTGATTCCAGCTTAGTTTCTAGGAATAGAGCTGAGCCTTGAGTCAAGAAGCCCTGAGTTCAAATTCTCACCTCCAACAACTTAACAGTTATATGACTTTGGACCAATCACTTAACTTCTGACTGCCTCTGTTTCCTTATCTGAGAAATGAACTTAATAGTAGCACCAACCATGGAGCTATGAACTCATCCAACCTTTCTGGAGAGCAATTTGGAATTATGCCCAAAGGACAGTAAAAAGGTGCAGACCCTTTAATCCAGCAATACCACTTCTGAGTCTGTATCCTGAAAAGGTCACGAGAAAGGGTAAAAACCTCACACGTACAAATATATTCACAGCAGCCCTATTTGTGGTGCAAAGAATTGAAAGTTGAGTGAGTGTCCATCAGCTGGGGAACAAATGTTGAGTGAGTGTCCATCAGCTGGGGAACAAATGAACAGATTGTGGTCTATGTGTGTCATGGAACACTATTGTTCTATTAGAAACCAGGAGGGATGTGAATTCAGAGAAGCCTGGAAAGACTTGCATGAACTGATGCTGAGTGAGATGAGCAGAACCAGAAAAACACTGTACACGCTAAGAGCAACATTGGGGCGATGATCGCTCTGACTTGCTCACTCCATCAGTGCAACAATCAGGGACAATTTTAGGGGATCTGTGATCGAGAATGCCATCTGTAACCAGAGAAAGAACTGTGGAGTTTAAATGAATACCAAAGATGATTATCTTCAATTTTTAAAAAGTTGTCTTATGTATTACATAATTTTGCTATCTCTAATGCTTTCTCCCTTCCTTAAGGATATACTTTTCTCTCAACACATTCAACAGTGATCTGTACATATCATGAAAACAATGTAAAGACTATCAGATTGCATTCTGTTGGGGGGAGGGGGAAGAGGGAAGGGAGGGGGAAGTATTTCAAAATTTAATACCTTGTAAAAATGATTGGTAGAATCTATTATTGTATATAATTGGAAAACAAAATATTTATTTAAAAAACAGTAGCACCAACTTCTCTGGGCTGATGTGAGGACAAACTGAGATAGTCTTTGCAAAGTGCTTTGTAAACCTTAAAGTCTTACATGAAAAGTAACTGCTATTATTTCCAAGCTCCCCATTTAATAATTGAGAGCTGACCAGCACTGCTGTTGTCATTGTTGTTGGTATCTTTGAATCCCCCCCTCCCCTCCATTGAATACCTTTTTTTTTGCCCTGAGAGTTCAGCTTAAAGTTGAGCAGTTTCCTAACCTTCCTGGAAATGGGGTGAGGGAGGTTGTCATCCACTGAACTGTCTGAACGGAGAACTGACTCAATGCGTTGCAGAGTATCTGAACATTTTTCCTTTCTGGCAAAACCAGAGGCCTTTCCTTCAGTCCAGTTTCTCTTCTGAGCACAACCAAGCTAACTGTACTTGTAAAGCCAATAGACTGCTGCCATCTATATGTAGATAGAAATACATATCTATTGTTATTGAGTCATTTTCAATTGGTTTCTAATCACTGAAACCCCATTTGGGGTTTTCTTAGTAAAGATATCGAAGTGATTTACTATTTCCTTCTCCAGTTGAGGCAAACAAGGATGAAGTGACTTGCTCAGAGTCACACAGCTAGTAAGTATCTGAGGCTGGATTTGAACTCCAGTTCTCTTAATCTCAGGTCCAGTACTCTGTCCACTGGACCTAACTGCCCAAATACATGCATACATATATATGTGTGTATGTATGTGTATACACATATATGTGTATGAATGTAGATATCATTGTAGATGCACATCCATTTAACAGTGTATTTGTCTTTGACTGCCCCCTGCTGTCCAAATCTTGCCTAAGCCACCATCCCCTTGACCTGTGAGGATTCCACCCTGAGGGTCATGGAGCATTTGATTCTTTGGAGTTTATGGTGATCCATGAGTCACTAGAGCATCCCTAGAAGAATCCTTCAAATTTTCAATGGATCCACAAACTCCTTAATGTGGAAACTCTCTTTTAGTTCATATAGCAGCTCTCAGCTGACTTTCCCTACTGCATGCTCTGTGGTGAAATGTGCATTTTGCTTATCCTGATGTCCCTGATGTCACTTGTTGCTCTTGGGTCATCAATGGAAGTGGGCTCCTCGTATCCATCATCAGTTTCTTCTTTGACCTTTGAGACATTTGACATCTTGATTTGTTGGAGATTTTGTTATGAGCACAAAGAGAACATCTGTGCTAAAAAGATTTGTGTTTGTGTTGAAAAGTACTGTGGGATTTGTGGGAAGCCTTGACTATTTCCCAAATACAATTCTGTGGCCACTTTTTTATGTAGTTCTTGGCCCAAGTCATTATTCATCTTTAGTGTCCATCCAAGATATGTATTGAAAGTCCAGTGCCATAGGCTAGCCTTCCAGCTACACAGTGTACAGTAACTCATGTCAATGGCTACTTTCCATCATCATTCCATCAAATAACTTAAGGTATATATTTGTGTGTGTGTGTGTGTGTGTGTGTGTGTGTGTGTGTGTGTGAGAGAGAGAGAGAGAGAGAGAGAGAGAGAGAGAGAGAGAGAGAGAGAATCATTTATTTTTTCTCTCTATCTTATCTGGACCTATCCTGTGGAATACCTCAATGTGTCATTCCCCATTAGTACCATTGCTCAAATCCACACATAGAAACTTTATCTCTGCTTCTTCCCCTCTCTTGACCTCAGTTTCTCCATCTGTAATATGAGAGGCCTAGACAAGGTAATCTTGAAGGTCCCTTTCATTTCAAAATGTTGGACTTCTAAGAAAATCCTTCCAATGAAATGATTGGTTTGATGAAGAGCAGTACTGCGATTGGTGCTATGAGTTTTTTTTAATATTGAATTTTACTGATGCCATCCACTAGAACATCAAGATTATTTTCCTCCATGTATCACTTCCTAACCTGTATCTAGAAAAATCTTTCTCCATAAGAAAGAAGAAAAAAGATGGGAGTTAAAGAAAGCCAACCAACTCAGGAATTTATCTGTGTGATTACTATTCATTGTCTTGATGTGTTGTGCTCCCAGTACCTGAACCCCGACTCCCTCCTTTTAGCCCCCCTCCAACTCCCCAAACCTTCCATCCTAGGGAACCCTGCCTGAGGTGGACTAACTGGCCAAGACTTCCCTGATGTGTCAGGTTAAACTGTGACTTCAATGGAGGTCAGAGAGGACCCAGGGCCAGTCAGTGCCCAACACCAAGGGTGCCAGGGTCAGGGAGCATCCAGGAGAATGGAGTCATGTCACTTATTAACCACTTGATGTACCCCAGTAGTCACCAAGTTGTTCCTGTGGAAAGAGACCTCAGGATTTGGATGTGAACTGGGCCTGAATCTTTGGAACCTTTGCGATCTGCCAGGTCAAGTCCTTCATTTTGTGGATGAGAATTCTGCAGCACAGAGGAGGGAGTTTGCCCAAGGTCAGCCAGCTAGCCTGTGCCCACTGGCCCCTGGCTTTTCATCTTTCTACTCTGTTATATGCCCTCCCCTAGGGGTGATTCAATGGGCCCTTTCAGACCAGTATTTTCTATGTTAGTAAAATCAAGAGGCCCCAGATCTGCAGTCCCCACTCTGTGGGCACCAGTATGAATCTCCTACTGCTCCATGAAGCTAATTGAAGAAGAAAGAAAGGTATTTCCTTTGGCATTCTTCGATTCCCAATTGAGTCCATGATCAACAGCCAAATTAACTGGAAACTTGGAGGAAACGAAACATGAACGTGGTCTGGGGTCCATTTTGGTGACTATCTCAGGGGTTTAATTTACCTTTAGGTTGGAGCTGGTAAACGCTTCCTAAATAAATGCTTTTTGATTGAATGAAGGATAATTTTGTCCTGATTCAGCTACTGAAGAAGCCTGTATACTCCTAGGTACTAGTGACTGACATCTCTGGATTTGTTCCCCCATTCTCACAGAACTTGAATTTGTTTCAAGGGTCAATCATGAACATTATATCTGACTTCAGAATAGTAGCCTAAGTCCTTCAGCTGCTATGTCCATTGCTCAGCCATGAGAGCATTGCTTAGTGGGACTGTAGGGGTTGAGTCATTTTTGTGGTTGGTGGCCTGGACTCTGATATCATCTGATTACCTTTAATATGAACAGCAAGCCAAGGTTCACAAAACACATTACAAACATTATTCCATTTTACAGTTGAGGGAGCAGAGTGACATGATTTGACCATGGTCTTATAGCTAGGAAGCTCTGATAGTGGGAATTGGAACCAAAACGATTCTGACTCTGAGTCCTTCCTACTTCTCACCCCTCTCATTCCTGGGTCTGGTGGCTAGCTCATTTCTGGGAAATGGAGAAGGCTTCCACAGTTGGAAACAAAATCAGTCAGACCTTGCTTCTCTGACATCACTCCCTTGCTCCTTCCTATATTTCATGCCATCTCCACAAAGGGTAAATTAATTAAAAGGCCACAAAATGGCAGAAGTCATCTGTCTGGAAAGCATTCCAGTATGATGTTCCATCCAAGGACTAATCAGAAGGCATGGGACGCCAGGCATGGGACGTCTCACCACATCCATGATTCGCTGTTTCCTCTTTAGCAGAACTTAAATCCTTCAAGATCTCAGTCTAAGCTTTTGTTTTGATGAGGATGATGAGTCTCTGCGAAGAGAATGTGGGAGGCTGTTTGGTTCATGGCTGAGAGATGAAGGTCAATGTTCAGCGGGTTCTGGAAACCATCCCAGTGTGGGATCCCTGGACATATCTAGTGGCCTGCACTGGGTAACTGAACTGTGCAGCTAGAGGGGCAGGCGCCACTCTCCCAGACCCCCAGTCACTTCCAACTATCTTAAGGTTAAATCCACACTATTGAACACCTCCATTCCAGGCTCACTAGTCCCTCTCTGAACTTCACATTCCAGGCTTACTGGTTCCCTTTGTGGGCTCAGAATTCCAGGTTCATTTACTGCTCTTTATTCCCAATGTTCCCAGGTCTATGCAAAACCCAGTCCCCGTGCAGAGAAGACCTACCCTGCTGTACCCGCACCTTGCCTCTGTCCCTGACACCAATCCTACACTATCCTGAAGCTCAGCACAAACACTGCCTCCAGTGTAGGGCCTTTCCTGATCCTCCAACTACCAGGTAGATGCTTTTTCATATATTTTCTATTCACTTTGAATTTTCTTCTCTGAGGACACCTTTTCCCCCTGGAGAATGTAAGCCTCCTGAGATCAGGGGCTGCTTCTTTTTTCTCTCCAAATCCCTGGCTCCTGGTATAGGACTGGACAGACACTAGGGACTGACACATTCTTGTTAGATACATAAATGAGCGGGACTCAGACTATGAACTTCTGGACAGCCAGGCCAGTGTTATGTACATCTTCAGTTCCTGTCTGCTCCATTGAGCCCCTCACAGTCTACGTTTCCTCTGGCTGTCCCTTCCCTTGCCTCTTGTATCCCCACCTCATCTCTTTTTGCACACCCTTTGCCATTAAGAGGCATAGTGAACTAGAAGACAGTCTTAGTCCTGGAGGCAGGATGCCTGGATTCAAATTTCACGTGGGCAAATTGCTTTAGTTCTCTGAGCCTCAGTTTCTTCAATTTAAAGTAGAGGTCATAGTAAGACCTGCCTCCTATTTTCTTTTTGTTTCCAGATTGGTGATTCTTCTAGTGCAGGAATCTCCCTTTACCAATGCAGAGAGCTGTCTTCTCTGAAACTTTGAGTATTGACTGGGAACACTGAGCACTGGGCTGATTTATTTGCCCAGGACCCCACAGGGAATATGATTCAGGAGTTGGACTTGAACCCAGATCCCCTGACCCTGAGGCCAGCTCTTTATCCATTCTACCATGTTGCTTTTAATGGGGGTATATCTGTATCAAATGAAATAATGTCTGTCATGCACTTTGCAAACCTAAGAGGGTGAATAAATGTCAGTGATATCCTCAGCTTCTCATACCCATTGAATTCACGCAGACATACATCTATCTAGCCATGTATCCATATATTATTTATCTTTCTATCATTCTTTCTTTCTATCTTTCTTTCTTTCTACCTATCTTTCTTTCCTTCTATCTATATATCTTTTTATCTGTCTATCTATCTTTCTATCTTTCTACCTATCTTTCTATTTATCTATCTTTCTTTCCTTCTTTCTATCTTTTATCCTATCTTTCTTTCTTTCTACCTGTCTGTCTTTCCTTTTTCTATCTTTCTATCTATCTTTCTATCTCTCTGTCTTTCTATCTATCTATTTATCTATCATCTATCTATCTACTTTTTGATATAAAGATGATTTCTTGAGTATCATCTTAGTTTAAAGGATGTTTTTCCTCTCTCTGCTTAGGAGAGGAGAGAGAGACATATTTGGAAATATGGAAGATACAAAAGAAAAGAGAGATCAATAAATACTTTAAAAAGCAAAGAATGAAATAAGGAAATAGGTCTAGTGAAAGTTTGCCTCTATGGAAATCACATCTAAAGGCAAAACTAATGACATTTTCCTGCATTAAAAATGATGGAATGCAACATCCAAAATTGGAGTAAAAGACCTTTATTGGAGGGGGGGAAGTGGGGCATCTCAGAATTCTATTTTAATCCTTCAGGATGTTTTAAGGACTGTGTTTCCTTTCCACACAAAAGCAGAAGCCTGCATTCTAAGCTTACTCTTTGGTCTTGAGGAATTAACATGTCTGTAAAAAAGGAGCACATCATCTTAGGTCTTTCTTCCCCAGTTACCCAGTTCACTAAGAGTTTCTCCCCATGTCCCAACTAAATTATTCATTTCTAAAGTCTAACCACAATGTCAGAGAAGGGCTCTCTGACTTTATCTTGCTCAATCCCCTCATTTTCCAAAGGAGGTCCAACCCCCATCTTGCATCTACTCTGTAAGTCTTCACTGGCTTATTTTTGATGGTTTAGAGGCACCCACTGCCTGCCTCATCCAACAGGGAAAACCAAGGGAGTTTTCCCTGTCTAATTGAGTGATGATGTCTTGCAGAATAATAAAAGCTCTCACTATCCATAGTGCTCTGCCATCCTCCTTGCATTCTCAGAGAATTTAAAAAAAAAAACCACTTTCAAAACCATCAGTGAAGTTGGGTGACAGAAAGTGGAACCAGAACCTTTACCAACTTGGTTCCAAGTAGAAAGACTGAAACCGCTCAGTCTGAGGGAGCCTGGGACATTTTTAGCTCTTCTCATTCCAGGGCAGTCAGGAGTGGGCAGCTGGAAGGTCCACCAGGACCTTCTAAAGTCCTTATAAAGTCAAGGAACTGGGGAGAGGGACTTTGTCCACAAGCCTGTAGGGACTGCCTTCACCCCAGCCTCCCCAGAAAGCCCAGGCAGCCTCCAGACACTGCCCTTCTCTCCCAGAAAAGCCAGACATGGACAAATATGTCCACAGATTCCAGAGCAAACATTCTTCAGGACTCACTGTCCCCAAGCTGCGACTCACATTAGCACAAGGGGGAAGACAAGCCTCCAGTGTCATGGAATCCTAACAACAAACACGGTGTCCCTGGTACCAGCCTGGAGCCCACACTGACCAGGTGCCCTGGCTGGTCCCTGGATGCTGCTCCTGGGATGGAAGGCTGCAAGGGATTCCCTATTGGATTGGGAAATTAGCTGCCCAGCCACTTCTGTTGGATGGAAGATGGACTGCCCTTCCCCCGGCCCCCCCTTCTTCTTGAACTGAAGGGCCAGGGAACGTGGAGTGCCGGAGAAGCCGTCCTTCTGGTTTGGAGAAGAGAAAGGTCTTGGAGTCAACTTATAGTCGCCATGAATTCCCACCTTCAAAGAATCAGTGAATGTCAGAGGGGGAGTGGAAAAAGCACTGGACCTAGTTTCAGTAGGATCTGAGTTCAAATTCAGCCTCAGAGACTTCTACCTGTCTGACTCTGGACAAGTCACTTCACTCTGTTTGCCTCATTGGTAAAATGAGCTGGAGAAGGAAATGGCAAACAAGCACTTACAAGAAACCCCCAAATGAGGTCATGGAGAGTAAGACAGGTTGAACAAACAAACCATCAAAAGACAGAAAATACCAATGGCAGAGAGTCCAATGAGACAAAAAACGATATGTAATCCAACAGTCAGCTATGGGCTGCAGTGGAGAGAGTGATGGTCATAGAAGCAGGAAGACCTGAGTTCGGATCTGACCTCACTAGGGATTTGCTCCTAGGCAATACCCTTCCTCCCCATGGTCTCCGTTTCTCTATCTATATAAGGAATATATAAGGAGATTATATATATATATATATACATATATATATATGTATATATATATATATATATGGAATTCTAATTTTCCCTCTAGTTCTGCATCTTTGATCCTGTGGCCTCTCCTTGTGCAAATGGGGAAACTGAGGCTCAGAGAATGGAGTCACCTGGAATCAAAGAATCTTAAAATTGGGATTTTAATGTTATTATTATTATTATAAGGCCTCTTCTGAGAGCTTCAGTCTCCTCCTGAAATAGCCATGGGCCTCAAAGAGGTCTGGCCTCAGCATGGAGGTTATAGTTAAAAAAAATACATAGAGAACACTTCCCCTTTCATTTCCATAAGATTCTAGGATTTGGAACCAGAGTAGCTATTAGGAAGGGAAAACTGTAAAATTAAGAGGAAAAATAAAATGAATGGAAATCAAGTATGGAAGCAGCAAGATCACTAGTTTGATCCCAAAGGCCCTTTTTTTACCTTCCTCCTACCATCTCCAGGATGTCAATGGACACACAACTTCTCATTTCCCCTATTAGCATGTCAAATATTTCTTTACTAAGGTCAAGAGCTATTATCATGCCCATTTCACAGAGGAGGCTGAGGCAGAGAGAGGTGTAATTACTGGGCCAGGGTCACACAGCTGGAGAAAGACAAGATTTGAACTCAAGTCATATGCCCATCACTCTGTCTAGTGGGCCACCAAGCTGCCTCAGTATAAATTTAATCACTATTTGCTGGAATGGGTTGGATTGAATTAATAGCTGAAGGAACCAGAAGCTCAGAACATCTGACCCATTAGTCTTGAGTCAAGGTAGAGATTCCCAGAGCCTCCCCCACCCCCACCCCCAGGCCTGGGAGAGCAACTCTGTTTAGAGAGAACACCAGTGCCAACTGTGGTCCAACACCAGGCCAGAAATGTGCCGCAGGAAGCCTGCCACCCAAAGAGCTGATCTTATCTCAGGCTTCTTATCAATGGTTTCCCTAAATAAGTCAGGAAAATTTTCTCAAAATAGCCTCATCTGAGATCATCCTACAGATGTTTTTAATTATTCTGGCAAAAAAAACGAGCCCATCTTAAACAGAATCACCCAGTCAAGGAACCAGCACTCTAAGGAACTGGGGAACCAGTGGAGAGTCACCATCATGGTGAGCAAAGAGTCAGAGGCCTTGAGTTCAGATCCTGGCTGTGCCACTATTATGGATGAGAGTCACTTTGCCTCCCTTAGAGTCTCAGTTTCTATTTTTGAGGAGCAGTGTTAGTGAATCTGATGCCAAAGGATCTGGATTTAAACCATTTCCCTGAATGAATGTGAACAATTCTGACCTAGACCTTCCCTTTTATCCTTTCCCCTTCTATAAAATGGGGAGGCTAGAAGAGGTGACCCTTAATGCCCTTTCTAATTTTAAATTCTAAGTCCATTATCCACTGAATAATACTGTATAATCCCTTAGTCCCTGAATCTGCCTGCAGAATGTCTCCACTGGATAAACATGTATTAAATACCCACTGTCTACACTCATTGGCGCTGAGAGGCAATATGGTTTAGTGGCTAGAGAAGCAGGCTTGGAGTCAGGAAGACCTTGGGTCAAGTGCCACTTCAGACACATGAGGCTGGGGGACCCTAGACAAGTCAGTTAACCTCTTGGTTCCCCTCAGAGCTCTCAAAGATTAGTTCAAAAGGGGCACTCAGATGCTTTGTAGAGAGTTTCCTTCCTTGGAATTTCCTAGATGTCCAGTCCAAAACCAGAAGAGTTTTTAAATTTTTTTTTTTCCAGAAAAGTTTTTGAACACTAGAAAATCTACAAAGTTTATTCTTCAGGCGTCTTAGGTTATGGGTCTGGACCACATATAGTACCTACCTTTATGGATTTAATGACTAGTCAGACACTTGTACAGCCTAGTAAACAAGATACAAACATTGATAATACCGTGCATAATATTATTTGAACAATTTGTAGTGTGTAAGCACTCTAGACTCACTCTCATTGCTCCTGGACAGACTGGTTCCCCTACAGGGTGGCTGCTCTCATATAAGAATATAGGGGTATCTCTGAGCAATGGGCGTATGGGGTGGAGACTTCTAATGGCTGAGCTCGTGAGCCCCCACTGGGGTGCTTCCCTTCATGATTATCACTTGATATGCATTAGTAAACCAGACTTAGTTTTTTTTTTTTTTAACAAAAGTTAAAAATAAGAGTAAGAAAAATTGGCACCCCCCTCCAAAAAAAGAAAAGATAGTGACACATTTTTCAAAAATTATATGCAGAGTCCAGGGGAAAGTGGGCTCCTGTTGAAAGTCCAAGTGGGAGGAGGTAACTGTAGCTGCTATCAACCTTCTCCATGGGAAGAATCCGCACCAAGTTCTCTCTAAGCGTGGTGGTAACTCCGGCTTCCCTCCTTATAAAATTTTTCCTCAGGATACCTAGCCTTATCTTGATACAGGATACCTATTCCTTGTCTTGATACAGACATACCTATCAGATACTGCTGACCCAGGGACACGGCTGGAGGCTGATGAAAAATCCAAATGCATTAATGTTCCAAAGGTCACAAGGCCGTCTTCTAGCCAAAGTTGGAGGAAGAAGAGAATGAGGCCGAGGCACTTTCTTTTCCTATAAAAAACCTGATTTCTTGGGAGTTTGGTTCTCCTTTCTGCTGCTACATATTTGAGTCATTAGGTTTGGAATTGATTGGATACTTTAGATAAAACCCACAGGGCGTGACCAAAGCCTCCTTCCCCAATATGAACATATTTGTAGTTGTCCTGGGGGGATTCTAATTTGATCAAGGATGTTTCCCACTTAATTAAAAATACCTTTTGATTATTTAAATAGAGGTAGTCTCATCTTGCCAAGCTAATTACTCTTAAGAGGGGCAGACTGATTTATCAATTTATTGAATGGACCCCTTATTGTAAATGTGTAGAAAGAAGACTCTGAGGGCCCAATCAATCAAGGTCATGACCACATGCAGCAGATTTGAGAAAGTTTCACCAAAGAGCAAACTAGAGAGTCCTTCAAAGATGGTTTGGGGCATTCCACACTCAGGGAAATCTGACTATAGAAAAAAAGGCAGAGAGGAGGAGGCATGTGCAGAGGACAGTGTGGATCATCCATCCAGTTTGTCTGGAGCATGAAGTCCATTCGGGGGGAGGAAAAAAAAGATAAAACTGGAAGGGCAGAGCAGGACAGGCTTGGATGGACTAAACAGAAAGGAATGTGGATTTCACTTTGATGCCAAAGTAACCATCCCGGTCAGGGCTGACCCCAGAGGCTGATTGGTTATTGAATCCAGGCAGGGTCTGTGGGGCAGCTGGCCTTTTTCCCACATAGAGTAAGAAGCTGAGAAGCATCTGGGTTCTCAGCAAGGGCTTACTGACCCACCTGGCCTCCCGGGAATCTGTCTCCATTCTTTTGGGGGTATTATTCCAATATTCCTCCTTGTTTAGGAGTGAGGGTGGAGGGTGATGACCATCAAGGCATTTTTTTTTTTTGCCTTTATTCATTAATTGATCCTTTCAGGCTTTCTCAAACTCTAAGGGAGTCTTTCCTTTTGTTCTCAGTTCAAGAGGAAAACTCAAGATGTTCATCCACTTCTTCCTAAAATGGGGGTTTGATCCCAAATTGGGAACACTCTCTGGATCAGGACAAAGATTAGATCTGACCCAGTAAGGGAACTCTGCCAAAACACAGAGCTCCCTGTGGCTCCAGCAGATTCTTGCTTCCAGTGATTTTTCTATTAGAAGTAAAAGGTAATGGAAGACTTTTTCTTCTTAGAGACTACATCCCAGGAGAGCCAGAGGCCTTAGACATATCTGGTCACTATTTTACAAAAGAGGCAACTGTGCACAATGACTTGCCCTAAATTACCCAGATTTGCCAGAGGCTGGGATTCAGAGTCAGGTCCTCGGATTCCCAGGCCTAATCTCTGAACCAAACTGTTTCTCCACTTACATTTCAAGTTTCTTCTCTTTGGAACAACTGATATAACAAGCCACAGGTTCTGGGATTTTTTCTCTTATGATAATTCAACCATGTGGGGAAATGTGAAGATGAAGCCCAAGGGTCTGCTTCGTGTCTAGGACTCTGAGGGTCTGCCTCACCTTCCTGGTTCAATGGCCTGGGGTCACAACTCTTAGGCAGGAAGGGCCTGAGACCTTACCCGACCCAGCCTCCGCATTTACAGAGAAAGAAACTGAGGCTCAGTCTTGGGGAAGATGTGTCCAGGATCACTCAGACTGTGAGGGAGTATCTGTATAGCATCGTGGAAAAACAGGAATTTAGAGGGAGAGAATCTGGGTTCCAGTCCTGCTGTTCTACTCCTTAGCTACCTCATTTTTGGAAAGGGAAGGGAAGGAAATAAATATTCAGTAAGAGCCTACTATATGTCAGAAGCTTTGAAAATATTATCTCATTTTGATCCTCAGTAAAACCCTGGGAATGGGTGCAGGGATTAGTCCCATTTTGTATTTGAGGAAACTGAGGCAGACAGAGCTTAACTGACTTGCCTAGGATCATATGGCCAGATTTGAACTTGTCTTCCTCCAGTCCATCTACTGCACCACTTACAAAATTTTAACTCTCTTTGGACTTCACTTTTTTTCAGTCGTACAATGAGGGGATTTGGATTTGTGTTCACTAAGGTCCATTTCACCTCTAAATCTGGTTCTTTGTTCTAATCCAAGTCTTATGACTTCAATTAGGGCACCTTTCTACTTCTGTCTAGTCTGGTTTTAGCCAGGGGAAGAAGACAGAGGAAAGCCAGAAACTGGATTTTTCAATTGAAACCTCTTTTTTTATTCTCACTAAAGGAGATAATTAAGGAAACAAGCAAGCAAAAAGTATTTATTGGGCATTTACTGTATTCCACAGCTGTCCTAAGCACTTAGAGATACTAAAAAAATCAGAAATAGTGACTACCCCAAGCAACAAGGGATGTTAAAGTGACCCACCCAGCATCCCTGGTACAATAAGCCTTCTCTCCCCCGCTCCTATGATGAGCACCCCTTGGTGCACCCCTCCCCCACTCTAAAGAGAACCCTCTATCCACCATATCGAGCACCCCCCATTCTGAAGAACACCTTTCCCTACCATGCTGAGCACCTCCTGGCCCAGCCACACCTTCCCCCACCCCATGAATTTGCCACGATCACTCCCATATTTTTCTGGAATGTGTGGCCATTTTAGCCATTTTCCAATTTCACAGCTGTGACCCTTTGGGCCACTGGAAGGTCCCCTCAGATTCCTCCCACATTCTCCAAATGCTCCAGAAACAACCTAAAACCTCAGACTCCTAAAAACCTGGGATGTTTTCCGTGCCAGGCCTCTTAATGAGATCACTGAGAGACTGCTTGGAATTGTTCAAATTGTTTTCCTTAAACGGGATGTGGAGCTCCCTCTGAATGTCTAAGAAAACTACTGAAGGATGCTCTGGCGCCAGTCCAAGTCCTGCATGAGGTCCCCTCTGCCAAATTTCTTCTCTGTGTTTCCTGACAGGGAGTGAAAAGTCAGATTGATGCATCCGGGCTGTTCCTTGGGAAAGAGATTTTCCTCTATAAAAACCTGGCCCCCACTTCTTCCATTAAGTTCCCCTTTAAAATGGAATCACATTTTCAGGGATTGTCGATTTAGTTTTTTGTGAGGGGCAGATGAGGGAATGATGACAATCTAGTCCCATCTCTTATTTTACAAATGAGGAAAGTGAGCAGCCAGGATTCCAGTCCAGAACCCGTGGCTCCCATTTTCTTATTCTTCTCATTCTCCCCTCATCTCCTTATTTGCCCCATAGTGAACTAAGCATCTCTACTTGCTCGAGTCTCTCTCTGTGTTAGTTTTTGTTAGCACTTGTAACCACAGAATCAAAGAATAACAGAACCAGAGGAGACCTAAGAGATCATCTAGATGAAAACCCAAGTCTCCTAACTCCCAGACCAGAGCCTGAAGATTGAGAGGAATCCACCGCCAAGCACTAATTGGTTCAGTACATTGGTTGGAGACCTTACCCTAACTTATGGAGATTGTCTAAGATATGTGTCCAATGTTCATCTCTGAAGATTAGGGAAAGAAACTGGATAATGGGCAAATAACTCCAGGGTTCATAGTTCCCCAGGATTTAAACTCGAAGTCTCTCTTTTCTGTCCATTTGGTAGAGAAAAGGTATTTTTTTGGCATTGCCTTTACTGGACTCCTGAGATTTTCATGTGTCAATACGGTGACTCAAAGCCAGAAGGGACTCTTGGTCCAATAATCTTACATCTTGTTAATGTGCCCACCCAAGTTCTGACAAGACCACACCTTTACAGTTAAAATGGAAAATTCTCAGATAGTAGGCTTCTCTCCTTGGAAGAATAATTTGAAGCCTGCCCTAGACAGTCGCAAACGGTGTGGCCTGAGAATCATCTTCCTCATCTCTAAAATAGGGATAATAAGAATGCCCATCTTGTATTGAGAATCACATGAGACACTATCGGTAATTGTTCTGTAAATTGCAAACCCCTAAATAAATGCAGGCTATTATCTATTGCTGTTCAGTTGTTTTAGTCATGCCCAACTCTTTGTGACCCTGTTTTGGGATTTTCTTGGCAAGGATATTACAGTGGTTTGGCATTTCCTTCTTCAACTCATTTTACAGATGAGGAAACTGAGGCAAAAAGGGTGAAGTGACTTCCTCAAAGTCACACAACTGGTTAACTGTCTGAGGTCATTTGAGTTCCAATTTTGGAACTCAGATCTTCCTGACTGTAGATATGGTATCTACCCACTGCCCCACCCAGCTACTCAAGCAATTATCATTTTATTACTTTACTCTTCCCCTTCCTGGTAAGCCCCCAATCCTGGCCTCACAACCATGTCCCAAGGTTGCTGGGACCCACCCCCATGAGGAAGTCAAGGTTTTGCAACCAAGGCAAGACACCCATCTAACCACTTGTCTCAGGTCTAGTTATAGCTCTGTTGCTTTCTACACTCAGGCGTCTTCCGGTTGAACAGGAAAGCCACATCGAAGAACAATGAATGCTCCCACGCTGAACCTAACTCATCGCTGGATTGTTTAGTTTCTGCTCTGGGCTCCAGGGTGATCTTCCCTCCTTGGCTTCGTGATTGGCTGCTAAGCTTCAGAATCCTGCCTCCAGATGTCCTGCCTCAAGTGGAGTCATCCACACTCCCGCCTGCCCAGTTGCCCAACCATTAGGACAGCTCAGTCTTGGCTTAGGGCCGCTCTCCTGCATAGTCATACAAATACAACTCATTCAGTTAAATGCTTTCCTTCACTGGACAGCCTTGGATGGGGCTAACAAACCATAAATCTCTAGCCAGTCAATGAAAATATTAATGGGACTGTCCAGCCATTTATTTTCAGTTTGTGAAACATATATCCTGCCTGGTTAGCATCAGACATTCAAAATAAAAACTTTCTAAGAAAAACTCTACCTGGATCAATCTTTAGAGAGACAAGCATGTTAGAACTGGGAAAAAAAACCTTAGAACTCTCCTGACCAAATCTCTCATAATGCTGAGGGGGAACTGAGGCTCAGAGCAGTGAAATGGTTTGTCTCAAGTCAATAGGTCTTGCTTTTGGCTATAATCTGTTATCATAGACTTAGGGACCTTATGACTCCATTAGTTCAAGTGCTCCATTTTGTAGATGAGAAAACTGAGACTAAAGTGAAGTGACTTATCCAAGAATCAAACAGCAAGTGAGGGATAGAGTCAGAATTTGAATCCAGGTCTTCCCATTAAAATCCACTGTCCTTGGTATCTGTTGTGTGTTCTCTTTTTCAATGCAAATTGAGGTCTGAGTCTTCTCCAGAAACAAATTCAGTGAAGTCAGTTTACTTCTTTGCACCAGAAGGTAGAAGAATTTACTTCAGGGGGAGGAGCACGGAAGAACCCTTGTAGCAGAGGCTTGAGTGTGGTAGATAGAGTACTAGACTTGGAGTCAGAATGATCTAGATAAAGATTCTACTTTAGACACAAAGTGACTGTATTTATTTAACTATCCACATGAGAAGAACCAAGTGGATGAAGAATGACTTTTATCCAATATTTGATTTGGATGGACAGCCCATAGATCTATCAGACACTATAAAAGGTCAATGGGAAGAGTCCAGAATTGAAGCAGGGGAACAAGGTGGAGTGGATTGTCTTAGTGACTGTGTGGAGTTTTTAATGACTCCCTCCAGTAAAAGCCTATCTTTTGAGAAACAATGATTTGCAGTGATGCTGTGTGTCTGAGGGTTGCAGAATTCTTTCCAAAGTCTCCAAAAGGTTAAAGTTAAAGGTCCCATAATGGTTAATGGAGGGTTAGATGGTCTCTGTAAGTAGAGTGCAACTGAGGGAGAGATGGTATTTTGTAAGTAGTTTTTGCAGAGCTTGTTCCATAAGAATTGAACAAGAGAAGAGATGGGGAGGATGATGGCATCAGAGAGATGAAGGACTGGAAAAGGAAATCGATCAGTTATGTGGTAGAGGCAGAGGGAGAATCAATGGATGGGTCCCATTGTTGTCTAACAATGTCAAGAGATGCTTCCACATACCTTGTGTATTGATTTACACATCTGTTGTCTCTTCAATTAGAACCTAAGCTCCTCAAGGGCAGGGATTGATTTTGCTTTTCTCCATCATCCTTAGCACCCTGAACATCACCCATCATTCTGCTGCTTACCTTCTAACTTCTTTCTGCATGAATCCATGCACAAATACATACATAGATCTTTGATATAAATCAGCAACACAATGATCCAAGACAAGTACGAAGGACTCACAAAGGAAAATGCCATCCAAATCTAGAGAAAGAACTGATGGACTCCGAAGGCAGATCAAAGCATATCTTTTCAATTACTTTATTCTTTCTGGCATTTATTTTTTCCCTTTTGATTTGCTTCTTATACCACAACTGAGACTAATATGGAAATATGTGTGGCATGATAGCACATGTACAAACTATATCAAGCTGTCCACTAGTTTCAGAATAAGGGAGGGGAGGGACAGAGGAAAAAAAAACTGGAACACAAAACCTTGCAAAAATGAATGATAAAATTTTCATCATATGCAAGTGGAGGAAAACTATTAAAAATAAAATTAAAGTTTCTGTTGTGGATTTGGCATGGTTTGACTTGGTCTATACTCTCCTCCCAACAAATGTATTCCCTAAAACTTCAAACTTTGAATTTTGATTTGTGATTGCAGGAGGAAAGCTCTAGGTCAGAGACTTCATACTGGCAATCTCTGAGATTTTGGAGGCCACTCAGTTTCTCTGTCTTCAGCTATAAAGTGAGGAAGAAGATCCAGAAGATCCAGGAAAAAAAAGTGTAACCATATAAAATTGGAGTCTGTTTTAATGTTCTCCAACAATGACATTTCTGTTTCTAGATCCCTGATCCTCTGGTCCTCTCTGATGGGAAAGGGCCATTGTTGATTCCATTAGCTCTTTGGTTATCTTCAACTGGGCCATGTCAGCTCACTACCTCAAGTGTCTTCCTGGGACCCTATCTAGCTTGGCCCGGGCCCAGGGCCATCCTCATGTTATTTTATTGCACATTGTATCCTTCGCCCTCCTTTACCATTCAGCCAAAGGACATCCAATGAGGAGGTAATGTGCAATGTCTAAGAAAGACAAAAAATCACAGTTCCTGACCTTAAGGGATTCACAGTCTAAAATAAGAAACTATAGACAGAGAAATGTCATTCATGTTCTAACCCCATTCCAATACTTCTAACCAAGCACATGGGAAACTAATTCTCTTTTAGAGATAATATCAGAAACCCAAGTTTCCCATTCTTCATTATATGATTCAGCCTACAGAAAAAGAAAAATGGGAGGAGAGATTTAAGGTTCACAGTGATCAGCATTGTCTTGGACTTAATGTTCCCATCAGCCCCAACTGAGAAAGGATAGGATGAAAACTTATTCAGGGGTCTTTTTCAGATTAATGTCCCTACCCTCCCTCCCACTACTCAGCCCCCTATAGATGGTAGCACAAAAATATTAAGGAGGCATTGCTGCCTCTTCTGTCTAGCTCCTTGCTTCTACCGTTGGAAATTTGGCTATATTGCTGAAAGTTCTCTGTGTCAGGTTTAAAATTTCTGGACTGATGGAGGTGCTGGTGTCTCATTTAGATGTTTGTGTACTGGGGATGCAAGATGGCACTTGGGAGACATGGGACTCTGATCTCTTTTCTTCCAAAGTAGTAGAAACAGAGACTACAAGGAGCAGTTTTTCCAAGTTGTGGCTTTGCCCCCTATTCTTTGCCCTTATGATTAGGTCAGAAGACTTCAGTTAAGATTTCTCCAGGAAAGAAACTGGGATTTTTTTTGAAACTGACTTTTTAAAGGAGATGCTCCATGGAGAGCAAAGAGGCAAAGGAAGCAATCGTTAGACAAGGAAGGGTGAGCAAGAGAATGGGAAGAAAATCAGTACAAAATTCTGTACTTTTACTTTAGAACTGAGTGACTTCTGTGTCCAACTCCTTAGCCAGTCAATAGAAGCTTTTGTTTTATGTAGGACTAAGGTTTGCCAAGCTCTTGTCAGCCATTATCAACATGGACTAGCTCCATCGGAGCCTTTTCATCCTCTCCCTCCTATCAGAACCTGGGCTTTGACTGGGGCGGGGGGTGGGCTTGGATCTGAGACATGACCTTTTACCTTTGCTTGCATGGAACCAGGCCTCTTCATCAGTTGCCAGGTCAGTACAAACTGCTCATACTGCCCACCCTTTCAATGCTGTCTTCCATCATTAGAACGGAAGCTCTTGGAGGACAGAGACTGACTCGTTTGTCATATGTGTATATTCAGGATGCTTAGTAGAGAGTTGCACATAGAGAGTTATTAATAGATGTGTTTTTCATTCATTAAATCATTTTTCCCACGAGAAAGACATTAATGTGTCTTTGGTCATATTTCCAGCCCAAA
Organism: Macrotis lagotis; assembly: GCF_037893015.1. Taxonomy (NCBI): domain Eukaryota; kingdom Metazoa; phylum Chordata; class Mammalia; order Peramelemorphia; family Peramelidae; genus Macrotis; species Macrotis lagotis. The sequence goes on from NC_133661.1 coordinate 11,174,084, forward strand.
TTCTCTGGTGTACTAAAGAATACCTTTAAAAGAGTGAATCTAATTGCCAGTCTATTATTAAGACCAATTTATTTTTTCTTTTTTAATTTTTTTATTTATAACATCAATTTCTTAAAATTTTGAGTTTCAAATTTTCACTCTTGCCCCATCCCCTCCCCCATTGAGAAGGCAAGAAATATATCAATTATACATGTGAAATCACATAAAGCATAGTTCCACATTTTTGTTGTTTAATCATTTCAGTCATACCCATCTCTTCATGACCCCAGTTGGAGTTTTCTAGGGTAATTTGTCTTTTCCTTCTCCAGATCATTTTACAGATGAGAAACTTAGACCAAACCAAGTTAAGTAATTTGGCCAGAGTCACACAGTAGATAAGTGCCTGAAGCTGGATTTGAACTCAGGTAGATCAGTCTGACTGACTATATCCACTATGCCCCCAGCTGCCCTTAAATAAATATATATATATATATGATATGTATGATACATGTTTTGACTGGTACATGGTAAGCACTTCCCTTCTCTTTCTCTTAAAAATGTAAAGAATGTCACTATAGACATATATTAAAAAACAAATATTCCTTTCAACAATCTCAAAGATGGCCAGCTGGGAAGAGTTCAGTAATGGGAGGCAAAAGGCCAAACAGAATCTATCAATTTCTGTAAAGACAGAGACTGGAACTTCCAGGTGGGTAAACTCCTCCCATCAATGCAGGATGACACTTAAATCTGAGAACTGGCTAGAGCCCTGAGCAGTTATCAATCTTGCTCAATATCCTATAACTGGTATGTGGGTGGGTCCAGAACTGAACTAGTCTTCCTGGCTCCAAGGCCAGTTCTTTATGTACTTTGTCATTTCAGTCAATCAATCAACATTTATTAAGTTGTTCCATGTTCCAGACACTGTGATAAGTAGTGGGGATGGATACAAAAAGAAGTAAAAGACAGTTTCTGCCTCCAAGGAGCTTACAATCTATTTTCAGATTATGTAATTCTATATTCTTTGTGCAAAATGAATGCGCTGTTGTATTGGTAAGAAGAAAAAAAAATGGGCTATTTTAGCTTATTGCTAAATTGAACTGGGATCCTCACTGCTATGATAATCTCCAGAGGGAAAAAAATGAGAAAATTAATGAAAACATCCTTAGAAAAGAATGACCCTCAACAAGAGTAACCTAGAGTCTTGCCCTTCTCCTTTGCACATGCTCAAGGAGATCTAAATGTTCTTGCTCATTAGTATAACAGGAAAAGGTATAGGAATCAGTGCATCCATCATATTTGGGACTCCAGCCTATGCCTGGCATGGAGGGGCAGGAACAAAGTCTTTCAAAGTGCATAAAAGAACCTGTAGGTTGGAATTTCCCCACCCCTCTCTCCCACCATGAGAGAGGTGTGCCATTTTGTTGAGATATCTTAATAAAAGCCATTTTAATCACTCTGGGGAAAAAAAAGAAAAGAGTGACCCAGTTTTGATAATTTTGTCTATTGTTTAAGACTTTATTTTGTGGTTTAATAAAAGATCACATTTTTTGAATTGAGAGTTTGATAGAATTTTCCTTTGAGTTCTGGGAACTTTAAAGTTCAATTTTCAATTGACGTCCTGTAGTCTGGTTCCTGAAGAATTCATCCAACTCTGTTGTGTTCAACATACATGTGCATGAGAGGATAGCTGCTTCCTCATAGACATGTTAGTTTTTCAAATTTTAATACCTTCCTTTGTTGTGAAGGAATCAGGGCAGAAGAATTAGGATGTTTTCTGTGGTCATTCTTCATTTTTTCCAGCCCAAATCATCTATAATGACTTACATAATGTATGTAGCTTTGCTTCTCCCTTATTCAAATGGGGTATAAAACCTTGAATTCATAGGGTGGGAAGTTGTGTGTTCCATTAGACATGGCTGTGTTTTGTTTCCATGAGAAGGCAAAATAGTCTCTTGGCATGTTGGTTCACTGTTCTATCATTATAAATGCACAGTAGCATCTGTTCATAGGCATGAATACATGTGGTGCTGAGACTATGAAGTCACACCAATGACTATACATAATGTTAATTACTATGTGAGTTAATCAAGTTGGTTGGATTCTCAGTGCTTTGGGGTACCCCAAACCTTTTTTACTTCAAAATCATACATAATTCATAGTACATTTGATGAAATAATTCAATAAGGAATATGTCTTTGCCTTAACAAGGCAGCATTTGAAAGAGATCCAGATTTTAATAACTGACTTCTCGAAAGAAATCAAAGAGGAGGGGGCTCAGCATGATATGGCAAGTCCAGTTGTAGCAGGAGAATACATAGAAAGCCAATAGAAGGACACTTAGTTGTAAGAAGAGAGTTCTGAGAGCAACTGAGCAAGGAGAGACAGGATAAAACTCACTTTGGGATTGAGAAGGAGCATGAAAATCTGCTGCCCCCACAATGTTCACCGTGGAAGTGGGCAGTAAGGTGGGGGGTAGGTAGCACACTGGTTTAACCTGTCAGGTAGACCTCAGGTTACATGCCCTCTCAGTCACTTAGTAGCAGAGTGACCCTGAGCAAGCTGTGTAACCTCCCTGGGCCTGGGGCGGCTAGGTGGCGCAGTGGATAAAGCACCAGCCCTGGAGTCAAGAGTAACCTGAGTTCAAATCCGGTCTCAGACACTTAGTAATTGCCTAGCCGTGTGGCCTTGGGGAAGCCTCTTAACCCCATTTGCCTTGCAAAAAAAAATACCCTAAAAAAAAAGAATCAAGGAAAAACATCAACATCAAATGCTATTATTATGGATTGAACCCTCCTACGCTGCCATCGTCTTCTGCCTCTGTCTCTCTCTGATTTTGTGCTTGTGAAATTGTTTTTCTGAAACCAAGAGTAAAGTCTTAAATCTACCAGTACTAAGCTTCATTGGTTTTGATGCAACCCAGTGTCTAGCTTGGCAAGATAGTTTTGAACCCTGACCCTGTTACTGGATGTGTTAACTATCCCTCCCAGCTTAGTACCACTAGCATACTTGATAAACAGACCATCCATTTCTTCATCTAAATAACTGACAAAAACAGCCAAGAGCCAAACAGATCCCTGGGGCACTCCATTGGAGACCTCTTTCCAAGCTGTCTTGTATCTGTCTCTACATCTCTATGGTTCTTTGGGTCTGGCCATTCAGCAGTGTCGAAACCGTCTAACCTTACTGTCCTCCAGACCCGTCATCTTCCCATCTAGAGGAGAATATCATTCCATTTTTTTTAAACAAGAATAGCATCAAAGATTTTGCCAAATGCTTGGTTCAGGTCCTTTGGTGAGTTCCTCCAGAAGGAACAGAAGAATGACAACGAGTTGTTCCAGTGGTCAGAAGGTGGCAAGTAGGCGCTGTAGAGCCTGGTCAGTCATGGGAGATGCTAAGGTCGTTCATGACCAAGCTCTTCCATTGCATCGTGGGCCATGGCACTTGTCTTGACTTTTGCTTGCCAATGGACTTGGATGACTCTGAAAGAGGCTGTAAGATTTTTGGCTTTAAACCACTTTGTCTCCCTTAAATCTATTTTATGTGGGGTCACATCTCCCCTTGATGTCATTGGTCTTGTTAGAAAAGGAAGGATGAACGACAATCCATCAACATGACTGGAGCCTGAGCAAATCTGTCATGAATGAAGCCCAGCTGGCTCCCTGGGATCTTTGCTTCCTTCTCCAGACATTCGCTAAGCATGTCTGATTAACCATGTGTTGGAGTATGTTGCTAGGGATTGAAGTGGTCTTAAAATTGATAATGACTAGGCAACTAAGTGGACAGAGCACTTGTCTTGGGAGTGGGGGTGGGGGGGGTAGGATGAGGGCAGGGAGACCAGGGTGGCTTACTGTGTGACTCTGGACAAATCCCTTAACTTCTCTCAGACTCAGTTTCCCCATCTATAAAGCAGGAATCAGAGTGGTAATTGCTTCCAGGTACTACTATTTATAGGGCTGATGGGAAGATCGAGTGAGACAACATAAGTAAAGGAAGTGGTGAACCTGAATATAAATAAGTGCTAGTGTTTATTAAGCACCAACTGCTTCCAGTCCTTCCAGAAGTTGGGGGGGGGGGGGCTGAATAAAACCTTTGGCCTTTGAAGACAGGCGAGACAATGTGATAGAAAGAGCTGGAACCAGAGTTGGAATCAGGGCTCCACAATTTATCATAATGCTTCAAATGCACCCAATGCCCCAGTGATTTCCCTTCAATGCAGCCAGCCCTGATCATGTCACCCTTCCCTCCCCACCCCCCTCTATCTCAGCTGACTCTGGAGGTTGCCCTGGATTCCAATTCCCCTGAAATCCAACATAAACTCAGTTTCCCAAAGTTTGCCAATCTGAGTCTAGCTTAGCCCCCTGTTCCTCCCCTGCATGAGCACTGTGGTCTGGTGTGTCTTCATGACTTTGGACAAGTCTCTGCCCTCTCTGAGTCCTGTTACGTGAAGGGAGTGGGCTGGAGCATCTCCCCACTCTAGAGCTGGGACTTGAAGCCTCCCAAGTTTCAGAAGGCGTCTGGACAACCTCTCCAAGCCCCAGGCCTCTGCGGGGCCCACTTCCCCTTCCCCATCTGTGCCCCTCAGCGGGGGTCACCTCCCCAGCCTCCAGGCATGGTGGGCTTGAAGCCTGGAGTATATTTCTAAGGGCCAGCCCAGCTGTGCTCCTGCAGCAGCAAAAGCCCGGGCCCTGGGCCACCCAGATGAGAGGCTTTGCTTCTGAGGTCCCTATATGGCTGTGTTAGCCTGAGACACGAGGCTCAAGCCTGTCTCTGTTCCTTGTTTGGGAAGCCGGTGGGAGGAGAACGGGCCGAGGGGCTATATAACCTAAGAGCTCTCAGCTTCCCAGGACAAACACCCTCCCTGAGGAGCGGCCAAGCCCAGCAGCCCAGCTCGGCCAGGGTGAGTGGGATCAGCTCTGGGGAGGCCAGACCCCTCCCGGGGACCCCCCCCCATCCGGGGGCTGAGGCAGGAGAAAGGCTTGGGGGGGGATTCACAAGACAGAGCTACACACGTGTGGGCAGTCTCACAGACTTTGGGACCTGAGCACTGTCTGCTTGGCTCCTGGGTGGCTCTGGGGAGGGGGTCAGAGGCAGGGATGCCCTGGGGGAGGGGGTCAGAGGCAGGGAGGCTCTGGGGAGGGGGTCAGAGGCAGGGATGCCCTGGGGGAGGGGGGCAGAGGCAGGGATGCCCTGGGGGAGGGGGCAGAGGCAGGGATGCCCTGGGGGAGGGGGGCAGAGGCAGGGAGGCTCTGGGGAGGGGGTCAGAGGCAGGGATGCCCTGGGGGAGGGGGTCAGAGGCAGGGATGCCCTGGGGGAGGGGGTCAGAGGCAGGGAGGCTCTGGGGAGGGGGTCAGAGGCAGGGAGGCTCTGGGGGAGGGGGGTCAGAGGCAGGGATGCCCTGGGGGAGGGGGTCAGAGGCAGGGATGCCCTGGGGGAGGGGGTCAGAGGCAGGGATGCCCTGGGGGAGGGGGTCAGAGGCAGGGAGGCTCTGGGGAGGGGGTCAGAGGCAGGGAGGCTCTGGGGAGGGGGTCAGAGGCAGGGAGGCCCCGGGGGCCAAGAGTCACAGGCAGGTCTGATGTGGGGGTGAGAGTGCTCTGGGGGAAGGGGACCAGAGCAAAGGATGGACTGGGGCAAGGTCGGAGGCCGAGCCGGTTTGGGGCAGAGAGGTTGAGCCATCGCCAGGGGGTGTGGGGCACGGTTCAAGCATGTCCGCTGTCAGCCCCTGTGTTCAGCCAGCAGTCCTGGGGCCGGGACCGTGAGCACGCAGCCAGCTGTTTGGAGGCAGCCAGAGGTTTCCAGGGGAGCCCTGCTAGCTCAGATTGGGCAGGCGTGGCTTCCACCCATGTGGCTTTGGGATTGGCCTTCTCAGGGTTTCTGGGCATGGGGCTTAGATGCCCTGGCTCTGTCACTGCTGTGTGCCAGAGGTCTGCTGGCTCCTGGGATCAGGAGGCTCCTAGAGACCAGTCAGGACCATCGCTCAAGGGTAGAGCACTGGGTCTGGAACGGGAAAGCCCTGTTCAGACCCCCCGGGCCACTCTACAGTGTGGTCTGAGGCAGGTGAGCCCCTGGGCCAGCAGCCCCCGATTCCCTCTCTAACAGCTGTGGTAGCCGTCCCTTCCAGGCTGCTAGGAGGGATGCCCATGGAATGAGGCGCCCAGGGAGCCTTGCAGGCCTGGAACCCTAGGTTCAGAAGTCCTGCGGATGGGGAGCATCTAGCCAGACTGGGGTTCTAGGTCTCTCCCGGGCACTTGGGTGGCTTGACCTCTCTGAGCCTCAGTTTCCTCATCTGTCAAATAAGGTGATCAGGCTAGCCTTGCCTCTAAGGTCCCCCCTCCTCGCCAGCTAAAACCACCTGAATCCCTGGGCTTTTGCAAGCCACAGAAAGAAGGGAGGGGTTGAAGTGGGCTGGGGGTGCTGCCCACAGGTGGGGCTCCCCTGAAGCGGGGAGGGCTCTCCTCTGGGGCACTCCCTTGGGGCTCCCTGGGCCAGCCTGTGTGCCTCCCTCCCGCAGGGGACCCGGCAGGGGTCCTTGGAGGTCTGCTGGCCCAGGCCAGGCCAGGCCAGGGGAGGCCGGAACGGGAAGCCAGGCCCCGGCCCCTGGCTTCAGTCAATTTCTTCTTCTTCCCAAATTTGCCTAAATATGGTTTGTTTTTGGAGCCTGGCAAGCCTGGGGCTGCAGGAGCCTCCCCTCCTCCCCGGGCTCCCCCACTCCTCCCCTCCCCCTCGCCCAGGGCCTTCTGGCAGGGGCTGACCTGGAACTTGGTTCCAAAAGGAGCAATTTCAGGGAGGATTGCCTAATTAGGAAGTGGCTTCTCCCAAACCCGCCCCAGCTCCCTCGGGTCGAGATGGGCCCGAGAGCGCCCACCCACCAGCTGGGCCCCTCCCCCGCCCCTCCCCCACCGCCAAGCTTGCCTCAACACCCTGGACCAGCCTCCTTGGGCACCCCCTTCTCTAGGGGGCATTCAAGGGGTTCGTAAACTGTGACAACCGGCGCTCATCCTCCGGGGACTCTCAGGGTGACCCTGGGGAGTCGCCCCCTGGGGTGGATGGGGAAACTGAGGCTCCATGGTGTCAGAGGGGACCCTAGGAGGGGCCCCGGGATCCCCGCTCCCAGGAGGTGGGCACAGATGGGGGGTGGCTACAGATGCTCCCGAGAGGGCAGGGATGCCCTGCTACTCCCCCGCTGAGTGACTGGGCCAAATCGCTTGACCTCTCTGAACCCCAGCTTCCCCATGTGGAAAAGGGGGGCCAGTGGGGTGGAATCAACCCCCTGAACCCCTCAAGGGGACCCCCAAATGGGAGTGGTGCTCATTCTTAATCCAATGAGGGCAATACGTATTCCTATCTTTTGCTTCCATATCACTATTTTTCCTGAAGACCCCCCTTACTTTGCTCCCTCCCCAGGGACCCGCCCCAGGCAACAAAGGCTGTTTACAAAGGGAGAAGGACTAGGAGCTCAGGAAAAGTGCCCTGGCAGCCAAGCTGGGGTCTAATGCCCGGCCTGGAGCCACGCTTGGCCCTGCCCTTAGTCCACAAGGGCTTTTCTTTTGGGGTTGTTCTGTCTTCAACGTGTGTGTGAGTGAGTGTGTGTGTGTGTGTGTGTGTGTTTGTGTCTGTGTCTGTGTGTGTCTGTGAATGTGTATGAATGGGTGTTGGCAATATGTATAGGGATGTGTGAATGTGTCTGTGTGTGTTTATATGAATCCATGTGTTTGTGAATGGATGTGTCTGTGTGTATGAATGTTGGTGTGATGTGTGTTTGAATGCGTGGAGCTGCGTGTGGGGATATTTGTTTGCATGAATGTGTGTCAATGTGTGTGCTAGCATGTGTGTGTGTGTGTGTGTGATCCCGTTTGGTTCTGCTACTTAGCTTCTCGGTGGGAACATCCCATTCCACCTCTGGCCACCCCACTTCCCTCATCTGCAAAGTGAGAGGCTTAGCCCGGCTGACGGGGAGGGGCCCCTCTGGCTCTCCCTCTCTCCCCCCTCCCCGTCTGCCTTTCTCTGTTGGTCAGCTCTGGGCGCAGGATGGAGCCATGGCAATGACCCTTGGGAGAGCATGTGGTTAAACCTGGACCAATCAGGACTTGAGGAAGTGTTGGTCTCGTATCTAGACTTGAGAACGTGGTGAGAAATGTTACTGCACAAGAGTACGCTTCAAAGGGAGGGCTGCCTTTTTTAGGCTCCTTGCTTTTGAGGGAAAGTCAACTGGTCACCATCTCCCAGTATGCTCCTGGGCCAGGTAGGGAGCATCCAGGAGGGGAGCAGGGCCCTGGAGGACAATTTGGTGGGGGAGGGAAACCCCACACTGTTCTCTAATGTCTTTCCAAAGTCCAGCGCCTTGCCTGCAAATGATCTTTTAAAGTTAAATGTGAACCTGCAACTCCCCAAACATTCAGGAGATACCCCATATTTCTCTATGGACTGACTCTCCCACAAGGGGCAACACACCCCACAAGAATCCGGCTTCATATGGGTTGGAACCCTAGATCTGCCACCTATTCCAAGGGTAATATTGGTGAAAGCATTGAAACTCTAGTGGTTTGGGGTGGCTAGGTGACACAGTGGATAGAGCACTGGTCCTGGAGTCAGGAGGACCTGAGTTCAAATCCGACCTCAGACACTTAATAATGACCTAGCTGTATGGCCTTGGGCAAGTCACTTAACCCCATTGCAAAAACCTTAAAAAAAAGGACAGGACAGGACAGGACAGGACAGGACAGGACAGGACAGGACAGGACAGGACAGGAAAGGAAAGGAAAGGAAAAAAGAAATTCTACCAGTTTCAGTTTTCTGATCAGGAAAATGGGTATCACGATATGTGTTGTATTTGCCCCACCCAGTTGCACTGAGGCTCAGCTGAAATAATACATGGAAATGATTTCACAGCCTCTACTATTCTATAGTAACGCCAGTGATATAATGATTATGATAATAATAATAATAATAGTTGTTGCTGTTATTATCATTCATTAATCAAGATATCATGAAGTATTCATTATGTTCTTGTTATGTATCAGGAACTGTGGCAAATGCCTGGGCCACCAAGACAGAAGGGTCTGCCTTCAAGGAGCTTATGCTCCAAGGGGGATGGCTTGTTCAGACTTGAGTATGCAGTGGCTGTGGTGCTGTTGGAGGTTTCCCCCAGCCCCTCTTCTAGAGTGTATCTGGCACATTAAGAGGGCTGGCCACATGGTCTCTCAATGTGCTTATACTCAAAATTTATTGGATTGAGTGCTACTTAGAGAGCTTCAACCATAAAGATAGCCACCTCTGCTTTTTGCTTTCTTCTTTATTTTTTCTTTTCTTTCTCCATGTTTCTTTTTCTTTTTCTTTTTCCTTCCTTCTTCTCTTCCTCCTCCTCTCCTCCCTTCCTTCCTTCCTCCCTCCCTCCCTTCCTTCCTTCCTCCCTCCCTTCCTTCCCTCTTTCCTTCCTTCCTTCCTTCCTTCCCTCCTTCCTTCCTTCCTTCCTTCCTTCCTTCCCTCCTTCCCTTCCTTCCCTCCTTCCTTCCTTCCCTCTTTCCTTCCTTCCTTCCTTCCTTCCTTCCTTCTTTCTTTCTTCCTTTTCCTTCTTCTTTTCTTAAACTTTGCTCTTGTATTATTAAACTGTCCAGAAGAGATTTTTTTTATTGACTTGTGAAGGAATTTGCCCCTGAAGCTTCAGGCTTCTGGTTCCCTCTGGAAACCTTTTGGAACCACTCTTTGGAACTATAAATCCCAATATTCTCCCAAATCATGAAATTGAAGGACTCCTAAACATTTTGTTTCCCAGAAATCACCTTAACCTAACTGTTGGTAGCCCATTTTACTTAGAGAGGTAGAAAGATTGAAAAGACCATTGACTATGGAGCCAGAGGTCCTGGGTTCAAATCCCACTTATGATGCCTAGTCTCTGTATGATAGTGGAGAAGTCATTCAACTCCTGCTCCCCTCCTCCCCCCAGTTTTCTCCTCTGTTGGACTATATAGCCCTGAGATTCCTTCCGACTCTTGAGTTGGAATCCTGTGCCCTGCCCAGACAGGAATTCTTGATCCATGGCACATTGCCACGGCAGGGCCTTTTTTCCCCCCTTACTGTCTTTACCTGCAGTTTTACTATTCCTGTTCAGATTATGGAAAAGGGGTCTTGAGCAATAAGTCAAGAGTCATGTATTCTAGCAGTGACTCTGCTTCCAACTTGCTGTGTGACCAAAGACAGTTCCCTTTCCCTCTCTGACCTTTGGTTTCTTCATCTGTAAAATGAGGGGAATGGGCCAGGTGATCCATTCTGGCCCTCACTTAGTCCACACTGCACCTATTTCATTATACCCTTGGGGTGTTAAGGAAGTGGGAAGAATATCAGTCAATCAATGAGCACTCTATGTGCTAATCACCAGGGAGATGCAGACTACAGATGAAACAATTTCTGCTTCTGAATCACTCACAGACTAACAGGGGATTGCTCCACCTTGCAAGGCTGAACTGCAGATGCTCAGATAAGCAAACCCTTCCCCAGAAGGGACTGGTTGGGCTGCTCTCCTTGCCTAAAATGGCCTCATTCCTGGTGTTCACCAGCTTCCTCTTTCCTTATCTCTCAAAGCCCAACACCAACGGCACCCACCCCAGGCAGCCAGACCCAACCATGCTAGCTAGTTCCCAGCCACACCCTTGGACCGTGTACAATGCTTTGGACCCAACACATAATAATAATAATAATGGGGTTTTGGTCCTTCATTCTTTATTTTAAATTTATTTTTATTAAAGATATTATTTGAGTTTTACAACCCCCCCCCCCCGGTCTTGCTTCCCTCCCCCCCACGGAAAGCACTCTGTCAGTTTTTACTTTGTTTCCATGTTGTACCTTGATCCAAATTGGGTGTAATGAGAGAGAAATCATGTCCTTAAAGAAGAGAAGTCTAAGAGGTAACAACATCAGACAATAAGATATCTGGTTTTTTTTTTTTCTAAATTAAAGGGAATAGTCCTTGCACTTTGTTCAAACTCCACAGCTCCTTATCTGGATCCAGATGGCACTCTCCTTTGCAGACAGCCCAGAATTGTTCCCGATTGTTGCCCTGATGGAATGAGTGGGTCCTTCAAGGTTGATCCTCACCCCCAGGTTGCTGTTAGGGTGGACAGTGCTTTTCTGGTTCTGCTCATCTCACTCAGCATCAGTTCATGCAAAGGTCCTTCATTCTTGAAGAAGACCATGACATCAGGGAGGTGATGCCATGGCAAGCACATGGACTGGAGTGGGGGAGGGGGCTGTACTACATCCTCAGCCTCACTTTCTCCTCCCAAGTCATCTGCATCCAGTGGCCAGACAGGAATCTGGATGATTGGAGATGGCCCTGGATGCGAGGCTGTCAGGGTTGACTTGCCCAAGGTCACACAGCTAGTAAGAGTCAAGTGTCTGAGGCTGAATTCTAACTCGGATCCTCCTGACTTCAAGGCCAGTGCTCTACCCACTGAGCCAACTAGCTGCTTTACCCATGAATCCTACTAGACTGTGCACCCAGAAGTCCAAGGAATGCATCTGATCTCAACTTTGAATGTCCTCTAATGGGAACTTAATCGTTTGTCAAGATGAATTTGATTTTTTTTGGTTGCTAAATTGAGCTTATTTCTTCAGTCTTTATTTGGAAAGTAATGTGGCATAATGAATAGAAAACTGCTCTCTCTGAATCAGGATGCCCTGGGTTCAGATTCTTCCTTTGATATCTCTTCTATGTGATCCTGGGCAGGTCCTGCAGTTTGCAATGTCCCAGACCAGTTTCCAAGATCCAGAACAGAGCCAATATGCATTGGAAAAGCGAGTTTGCATTACTAACAGAAGCTCCAGGCAGCAGTGAAATCAGGGATTATTCTTTACTTGAGATTCTTTATTTCTTTTAAACGTTTATTTCTGTCTTCTTCTTCTTCTTCTCTCTCTCTCTCTCTCTCTCTCTCTCTCTCTCTCTCTCTCTCTCTCTCTCTCTCTCCTCTTCTTTCTTCTCTTTCACTTCTCTCTTTCTTTCTCTTTCTCTCTTTCCCTCCTCCCCCCTCTCTTTCTTTCTTTTTTTATTTTTAGAATCGTTCTTTAAAAGAAAGTGAATCAGTGAAAAAGAAAAATCAGGTTTTGTGTTCTGGTGTTTTTAAAAGCACTTTCATGACTACGTCTTTCCTAGAGTCTGACATAGTTTACAAGGGGCTTTCCCCACAACATCCCTTGGAGGGGAGTATCCTTCTGTCCATTTTTGAGATAAGGAAACTGAGGCTGTCAGGGACTTGTCACTGGGTTCCCATAGCCAGTAAGTGATCACATCCAAGTCTTCTAAGTCCCAAGTCCTCAGTTCTATCCATCAAGTCCCCCAGTGGGAAGGGTTGTCTCCTCCCTCACAGGAAAGTTTTACAAAAAGACTTGATGGCCAGTGCTCAAGTGTACTATAGTGAAATTCTGTCCATATTGGACTAGCTGACCTCCCAGGCCCTTCCCGGGTTTGTGATGTGAGGGTCTGCTCAATCCCAGCAGTGATTCACGCTCAGGTCTAACCCATCATCCCTGGGCGGTCATGAAAAGGGCAGACCTGGGTAGGTCTGGTGTTTTCTTCTAAGGGTGGTCACTTCAGTGGGTTGGCTTTCTTCTCTCCCCAGGTAGGACTGTGTGAAGCCAGCAACTAGAGAAAATGTGTGAAGAGGAAGACAGCACCGCCCTGGTGTGTGACAATGGCTCTGGGCTCTGCAAGGCAGGCTTTGCCGGGGATGATGCCCCCAGAGCTGTCTTCCCTTCCATCGTGGGCCGTCCGCGACATCAGGTGAGCCGAGTGCCTTCTCCTCATCAGCAAGAGTGGAGAGTTGTTAGACATTGCAATAGAGCCAAGTAGAAATGTGACCTCCACTTGGCCCCAGAGGGAAGGACTGGATTATGAATGGGAGATGCAGAGATGGATAAAGAGCCAGATTTCAGATTAATGTCAGAGGGGGCAATGCCCTAGCAATTAGAGCCAACTTCCTTCTTCTGGGGGGGGGGGGCTTCAAGCAGGGGTCAAATGATCATTCCTCAGAGATGTTTTAGAGGGGGATTCTGGTACATCTTTTGATGACGATGAACAAGTTTGTCTTGCTGCCACATATGAGGTTCCATGATTTTGTGAAATATATGTATATTTGGCATCTGGATCCCAAACATCCGTAGACACCCAGATGCTTTACAATTTTCTGTCTGAAGGCATTATCTAGCTGGGTTTTTTATTATCATGTGGGTTCAGTTGGCACATTTGAGGTAGGTCAGCATAAGTCAGATGCATGTTATCTAGGGATTAGTTAGGATACTTCATGTTATATTCTCTATTCTCTGACATTCTTGCATCATTATCACCACCAGAAACATTTAAATATTCCTCTGATCGACTTGGACCTTTCTGAGCTACAGAATCAAACTTCCCATCCTGAAGAACTGAGTCTAAAAACTTATGCAAATAGTGGAATCACAAAAGATAGCTGCATGCAATGTCATTTTATTTGTGAGGGGGAAGATAAAATAGGAAAAAAGAAATCAAGATGGATAGAGAAATGATTAGGGGAAAGATAATTCATTTCTATTCACTGATGATGATAGTGCAGCAAGGAAGGTAATTCCCATGGAATAGGAAAGGCAACATTTCTATCCACACTAGGGCCTGGGTATTTAAGGGAGACAGGCAATGCAACTCCTGCCTGGGTACAGGTGAACAGCCCATTCCAGCTCTGAGCATGATGAATGAAATAGTGGCTGGAGGAGAAAGAAAAGGGTCGGGTAGACTCTCAAGGTGAGAAGATAGCCCAATTCTGTGAATCTAGAGAATTGTCTTCTTGTATGACTTCTCCTAGAATGACATCCAAGGGTGCTGGGGCCTGGTAAGGATGTTGTTGGTTGTATTTCTGTGCCTTCAGGTTCAGCAGAAGCTACCTATCTGAGTCATAAGCCCTGAGCCTACTCCTTGAATGGTGCTACATTGTTCTATCTGAGCACTCTTCCCTATAGTCTAGATATTTTAAAGGAAGAGCTTGGTGGAATTAGATTAATACTTTTTTTTTACTTCATTACTTTACATCACAGGGGTCTATAAGAACCCGGGGACATTTCTGTGCCATGATGACCACAACACAAGGTCTGGGTTCAAATGTTGACTTTGATGCTTACTACCTGTTTAGGCTTGGGCAAGTCATTGACCCTTCATGAGCTCCGTTTGCTCTGTTTGCTGATTGTAAAAAATAGGAGCTGGATTGGATGGTCCTAATGGCCCCTTTCAGTTCTAGGTTATAACCCTGACTTAGAGTACTTTTAAAAGACTCATCTATTATTGGGCTGTCTTGATTATTATTCCAGGATTGTTCCATGGCCTGTGCAGCTGATTGCAGAACAATTGTGTATTTAAGATAACTGGCTTCAAAAGAATTGCCATGACAATTGGGACCCATGTTGAATACTCATCCTATCTGACAGGGGCTGCTGCCCCCAGCCCCCAACAGGATGTGTAGACTTCTGGGGGGGGATACTCTTTCACTTATATCTATTTCTACCTGCTTTATCTCCATCTCTGTCTCAGTAGTCAATTCATTCCCAATGTCTCCATATCATTTGAACTATACTATTCTCTCCATAATTGGGAATTGAAATATCCCTTAACATTTTAAATAGGTCTCCCCGCCATTCACTGATGCCTCAGTATGATACAGAGGTGTCCCCAAGTTCTCAAAAGCCTTGCCAGTGCAGCACATTCCCCGGGAGATCTTCACAAACTGGAAACACTTGACTCTGTGTCATCCAAGGTCTTGTCTAGCTAAATTTAGAAACTAGAAAGTCTCCCACTAGCTGAGACTTGTATTTTGTTCAGAGCAACTCACAAAGTCTATCCACCATGGTACAGAAAAGTTCTGACGCACTTCAGCATAGGAGTGCTAACACTCAGGAATCTTGGCTCCCTTTAGTTCCCACTATAAATTGGGGCCATTGACAGCTAGAATGGAGAATCACAAGAATCCCCATTAGGAAGGATCTGCGTCTCATCAACCCACTGGAACATCACCAGAAGAGCATCGAGGGCTAGTAACTCATCCCATGTGTTGCTTCATTAAGCTTCATTCACAAGTCTTAGGAGAGAATGACTCTTCCCGTCTTGTATTTCTCAGGGAGTGATGGTGGGCATGGGCCAAAAGGACAGCTACGTCGGGGATGAAGCCCAAAGCAAAAGGGGAATCTTGACTTTGAAATATCCAATAGAACATGGGATCATCACAAACTGGGACGACATGGAGAAGGTACTGGTCATTGGATCAAGAGCTCAGTCCATTATGAGGAGGTGTATTTATTTTAGCTCTTAGTCCATGGACATCTGGGACATCAGACTGGGTGACCCTTGGACAGTCACTGGGTTAACCTTTTGCTGATAGTGAAATCATTTGAAAATGTTTCTTAAGGGGCAGCTAGGTGGCACAGTGGATAGAGCACCAGCCCTGGACTCAGGAGGACCTGAGTTCAAATCCGACTTCAGACACTTAATAATTACCTAGCTGTGAGGCCTTGGGCAAGTCACTTAACCCCATTGCCTTGCCAAAAAAAAATAACTAAAAAAAAAGAAATCAGAAAATATTTCTTAAAGGAAATCTGCCATATTCAACTCAATCCAATGGCTGTTTTTAAGCAACTCTTCAGAATTGTGCATGAAGCTAGACCCTGGGGGAAACAAAACCAAAAGTGGTACAGACTGGAGAAGTTTGCAATCTCTTGGGGATGGGAGGGATGTGAAGTACATGAGAAAATTGAAAAGTTAGCTTCCTAGAGCATGACTCACCCCTCTCTGGTATCCTTTCATTCGAGTCTTCATTTAAGGTTCACTGTTGGAGTGCTCACTGTGTTCAGTCTTGGGCACAGATGAGGGTTGCACAGGATGGACATTGGATGGGCTGTAATTTGCCTCATCAGAGAAAATATCTCCAAGGAAGAGATCTCGGTACTCTCAGAATATGGGAATCTTCAGCTCTTGGAGAAAAGGGACTTTTTATTTCTGTCTTTTTGCCTTTAGTGTCTAATGTAGTCCCTGTCACATGGTAGACGCTCAATAAATGATTATTGATTGATTGATTATTTGGTATGTACAAGGTTCTTGGGGGTGCTATAGGGGTCATAGAAGAAATTCCCTGCCCACATGGAGTTTATAGTTTTATTATTTAAAAAAATGCTTGATCCCACCTTCAGTATAATACTTCCTTGTTAAAAAAAAAAAAGCGTTAAGACCAAGTTAAACTAGTCAACTTATTGGCCATGTCTGACAATATGCACCTTTCTCTGCATCTTTAACTTACCGCCTTGTAACAAGAAATCTAATACGCAAAATGAAGAACCAACATCACTTATAAAATGGGGTTCGTATTTTCACTCTGTACTTTTTTACATGAAAGTCTTGAATGGATGGGAATGCCATGATTACGCGGGGCAAATTACAGCCCACTAGGAGCCTGGGAAGGATCTCCTGTGATCACAAGGGTGATCTCTTTCTCTTCCTTGATTCCTGGCAGATCTGGCATCACTCCTTCTACAATGAGCTGCGTGTGGCCCCAGAAGAGCATCCTACTCTGCTCACTGAAGCACCCCTGAACCCTAAGGCCAACCGGGAGAAAATGACTCAGGTACAGGACAGTCTGGGACCCTGCTGTGAGGGGCTCCTCATTTGGCCGTGTGTGTGTGTGTGTGTGTGTGTGTGTGTGTGTCTGTGTGTGTGTCTGTGTCTCTCTGTGTGCGTGTGTGAACTGGAGCTTGTGGGAAGGTAGAGAAGGGCATGCTCATCTAGGGAGGAGGGGCAGAGAGACAGTCTGCTTGCTGGCCCTAACCCCATGGCCCCACCTAACACTGAGTGTGGTGGGCATTTCCAGTTCCTAGAACAGGAAAGTAAATGCTTGGTAGCCATTACGGGTGGTTTGCTGCCTCTGACTGAAATCTGCCATAATGCAAACTTTGACTTAAAAGTCTCCACTCCAACTCCACATCTCTGTTCTCCAAGGCTTGGGGACTGGGAAGGGAGTGTCTTCTCTGTCCCCTGCTTCTTTGGGTTGACTGCAAACCCAAGAATGATAGCGATTAAAGTTTTTAAATGATTCCAACCCCTGGTACGCTGTATGAAATAAGAGTAGGCATTGAATAAATGCTTCTTGAATTCAATTCATTTATTTTTATTTATTAAGCACCTCATATCATGCAAAAAGATAAAGCATCTCCCCTCCCCTGGAGTTTTCATTTCATCTCCGAGATCTCTCGTTAAAAAACCCCTGTTTACTTGAAAAACAACATTTTTAATAGAAATGAGTGTAATATTAAAGTCTGTACTCTTTTCACAGATTATGTTTGAGACTTTCAACGTGCCAGCCATGTATGTTGCTATCCAAGCTGTCCTGTCCCTCTATGCTTCTGGACGTACAACTGGTAGGTGACCCAGATGCCCCAGTTTGAAAGAAGGAACATTTATCGTTGTTTTGGCTACCATTACACATGAAATCCTCCAATAATGTGCCTGTCTAATGGCCCATTGGGTCCTAGAGGTAGGCTGGGCTCTTGGCCATTCTACCAAGAGAGGTCAGCTCTCTTCTCCCAGGCCTGGATATCAACTCTAGGTGGATGATTCAAGGACTAATGGATGAATTTTTTTTGACCATAGAAATTCAGAAGGCTAGTCTATTAAGTTGTAGAGGGGTTTTGATATGTTAATTAACAAATTGTCCACACAGACAGATCAGAAAGCCTCGAAGGGTGAGTTGTTTGCAATGTGTAAAAAAACTTGACCCCTATCTGAAGATCCATCTGGAAAATAAAGACTTATGATCGGCTCAGGCTGGTCTTAACCTCCCGAAGAAGGACCTTTCCCCAGGGATGCCCTCTTTGTGGCTGTGCCCTCAGGTATCGTGCTGGACTCTGGAGATGGCGTCACCCACAATGTACCCATCTACGAGGGCTATGCTCTGCCCCATGCCATCATGCGTCTGGATCTGGCTGGCCGTGATCTCACTGACTACCTCATGAAGATCCTGACTGAGCGGGGCTATTCCTTTGTGACTACTGGTATGGGATGCTTCTCTACTCCAATACCACTTTAAAACAAGAATTCAGTGTCTTTTGATATCTCTTATTCTTGCATCCACCTCATCCCCCAATATCTGTGCACTGTCATCCCTCCTAGTGCTTTTTTACAACAAAAGATGATCAGGAAAGGGAGGAACTGAGCAAAACTAATCTATCCATCAATTTAGTCTGATAGTCTATTCAGTTTCCATACCCATCGGTGCCCACCTGTTCAGGGAAGGGGTTTAAGCTTGGCCACTATCATTTCCCTTCCTCCTTTCAAGGTTCATTTCCCCCATTCCCCCCTCTCTCCAATCCTTGACTTCAGAGCCATGAAAGGATGGGAGAGAGCAAGGAGAGAGAGGTCAATATTAAGCATCTTAGTTTGGGCTTCCCTCTCTCGGGAATGCTGAGGATTGACTCTTGTTGACAGCTGAGAGGGAAATTGTGCGTGACATCAAGGAGAAACTTTGCTATGTGGCTTTGGACTTTGAAAATGAGATGGCCACAGCTGCGTCCTCCTCCTCCCTTGAGAAGAGCTATGAGCTGCCCGATGGCCAAGTCATCACCATTGGAAATGAACGTTTCCGCTGCCCGGAAACCCTCTTCCAGCCCTCCTTCATCGGTAAGAGCCTCTGGGCATTTTAGATGCTTGGAATGTAATAAGCCCAATATAAATGCTGGCTCATATTTTCCATTCTTCTCACTATTATTATTGATGATGATGATGTTGATGATGGTCCTCTGGAGATTGTTTAATCAGGATTCCTATTTCTGCAGAGCTTGATGGTTCGCACATTGCTTGTGTGTGTGGGGGGGGGGAGGGTGAGCCATGCAAGGATTTACCATCCTTGTTTTTCAGAGCTCTCTGGGACAAGACCCATTACCCACCAACCTGTCATTTCTCATATCATCCCTTCAATGATGTGGTCTCTGTGATTTCTTTCTCCCAGGGATGGAGTCTGCAGGTATCCATGAGACGACCTACAATAGCATCATGAAGTGTGACATTGACATCAGGAAGGACCTCTATGCCAACAATGTCCTGTCAGGAGGTACCACCATGTACCCAGGCATTGCTGACCGGATGCAGAAGGAGATCACAGCTCTAGCACCCAGTACCATGAAGATTAAGGTAAGGAAAGATTCTTTTTTTTAGAAAGATTTTATTTATTTTGAATTTTACTATATTCTCCCTAATCTTACTTCCCTCCCCGCCCCCACAGAAGACAGTCTGTTAATCTTTACATTGGGAAAGATTCTTTGTCCCCTCATTTCCTGCCCACAGAACCCCACCTAGACCCTGAGTAGACCTCAAGGACCACCAAGGTGACCCTGAAAGACCTGGAGCATGCCAGAATGGGAAGGAAATTCCCAGAAACCTTGTCAGCCTCATATGAGCAATAGGAAAGGAACTTTGAGGTCATCTAGGCTCTGAATCCAGTATACTGAGGACATTTACTATAAGGGAACTGAGGCCCAGGGAGTATGAATGATTCCTTGGGCAATACTCAGGCCTGTTCTGAATGTTTTAGTCAAGAAGGGGTCAATGGGTGGCCCACAGACTTCTGAAGGAGGACCTCTCTGGGTTTGCTTTTCTAAGAGTTGCAGCTGCAGTTTGGTCCTGGGGAAGGAATTCTGGTTTTGGAGTTGGGGCTGGAGATTCATTCCCTTCTCTGCCACTTGCTGCCTACAGAATTCAAAGTCATTGACCTCCTCAGGTCTCAGTTTCCTCATTTGTAAAACAAGGGTGTTGGGTTGGATGAGTTATTGATCTAGAACCAGAACCCTTTTTAGAGAGAAGAAAATTGAAACTTGCTCTGGTCCAGAATGGTCCTGGCTCCGGTTCCAGTAGTCATTGGAATGTACCCCACTGACCTCTGGGAGGGGCCCTGTATCTCCATCCCTAAGCCTCTCTCTGTGCTTGCCATCCTTTTTCCCAGATCATCGCTCCTCCAGAGCGTAAGTACTCGGTGTGGATCGGTGGCTCCATCTTGGCGTCTCTGTCAACCTTCCAGCAGATGTGGATCAGCAAGCAGGAATACGATGAGGCTGGCCCCTCCATTGTCCACCGCAAATGCTTTTAAGGCCATTCGCTTTGCCGCCTGTCTCTCCTCTGCACACAACTGTGAATGTAGCCAGGAATCCCCGCTTGCAGCTCCATTCCCAAACATTCTGAATAAAGGCTCTCACTGGATGCTGCCTCCTTCTTAAGTAAACCAAACCACAAGGCTGGGGATGGGCAGCATGGCTCCCTGCCAACCTTGGCCTTGGCCACTGCTGTTGGTGTGCCCTCTTGTGGGAGAGTGTGGGGTATGACACTCACTGGACAGTAGCATCTCAGTGTTAGCTCCAGACTTCTGGATCCCCTGAGCTGACTGGGGTCCCACACCGATTCTTGGGAATTCAGAGGTAGAAACTGGAAGCAGCAGAAAAGCATCTTAGTCCATGTTCATTCTTAGGCAAAGTCATCTTGCCCAACCTTCTTTACAGATCAGGAAAATGAGGCTGGGGGAGAGAGGGAGGGATTTTCCCTGGGTCACACAGTTCATCGAATCATAGATTTGGATCTTGAAGAACCTTAGACCAACCATCTCATTTTACAGATGAGGAAACTGAGGAAGACAAGAAATGAAGATGCTTGTGTGACCGGTCACACAGCCTATAACTGTCTGAGACTGGATTTGAAATCAAGTTTACCCAGCTCCAGTCTAGTGCTCTATCCACATCAGTTAATATGACAGGAGTGGGAATAGAACTCTAATGTTTTTTTAATTTAAAGCAATGGGGTTAAGTGGCTGACCCAAGGCCACACAGCTAGGCAATCATTAAGTGTCTGAGGTCGGATTTGAACTCAGGTCTTCCCGACACAAGGGTCCGTTCTCTATCCACTGCGCCACTAGCTGCCCTAAGGACTAGCATTTTGATCTGGTCTTTTGCTCTTTCCATAATACCAACTTCTCTACCCCCCTCCTACTTATCTTATTCATGAGTTTGGAGCTATTGGGAATTTGGCCCAAGATCCCACAGCAAACTAGTGGAGGAGATGGACCAAGAGCCTCAGGCTCCTGACTGGCCACTCAATGGCCACTCTATCAGATGCGTGAGTTGGACTAGCCAAATACTGTCTTAGTGCCCACAGCTCCCTCCCAGGTGCAGAGGAAGGCTTCTGGTCCTTTGGCTGAATCCTCTTTGGAGTATCTACAGAAGATCACATGGTACAAGGATATCACAGCAGGCTTCCTGGTTAAGTGGACGAGGGCAGGAGAAAGGATCTAAAAATTATTTGAGTTTAATGGGCATGGAAGGGATATTTGAATTGAAACTCAGTATCAAAAGTCAGGGTGGTCCAATGGGTAGAGAACTGATCTCTGGGTAAGAAAGATGTGGCTTTGAGCCTGACCTCTGACACTCACTGGCCACGTGACTTTGGGCAGATCATTTTAACCTCTTGGTCCCCCAAACAACTCTCCACAAACAGATTGCAGAGCTGGTGCTTGCTGGAAAGAATTGGTAAAGGGAGTTCCTCACTGAGTGAAATCAAAGGTCTGGTTAAAAAAAACAAACAAAATCAGCATTGACAGTGTTGGATTGGAGGCTACACCAGGGAACATGTAGTAGGAGGAACCTGCAGTAGTAGCTCCTATCATAAAGGACAAAGAATCATGGCATTTTAGACCTAGAAGGGATGATAGAGATGATTTCATCATCAGTTCTGAGCTAGACAGAATACTTGAAACCACTGAGTCAAGTGGGCTCAGAGACACTCTGGGGGATAGGGGATAAGACTCTAGAATTGGAATCAGAAAGACCTGTGTTCAAATCCTGACTCAAACATTGACTAGTTGGGTGACCTTGGTCAAGTGACTTAACCTTTCTGTACCTCAGTTTCCTTATCTGTAAAATGATATGGCCCAAGGTCACATTTTTTTAAAACTAGTGCTTTGTTGTCAGTCAATGAGCATTTTTGCACACCTACTATGATGAGCCAGACACTATGATGATGCGATACAAAGACCAAAGACAGTTCCTTTTCTCAAGAAGCTCAGTCTAAGGGGGAGACCACAGGCAGACACTTTAACACAGAAATACCACCTGCTGGTGGTTTCAGGAGGACAGCAGGATTGTGATCTGGAAGAGACCCTTGAGACAACCAGGCCCACACCCCTTAATTTACATATGGTGAAACAGAGGTGGAGGGAGGAGTGACTTGTCTAAGGCGCATACTACCTCCAAAGAGTAGGGTAGTGGTGGTGCTTTTACTTCTGATCCACACAGTTGGCACAAGACGGGAATGAGAACACATTATCATTAAGTGCTGCAAAAATGATGATGATGATGTGACTCACTTTGCAAACATTAAATTACCAGAGTGAGATCAACTGTGACTACGACCTGCACAGTAGCCATCACTTAAACCCTCTTAGAGCTGGAATTTGATCCTGAAAAAAAATATTGAATTCTCGTGCCAGTGAAATCATTCTACTGTACTAGCCTTGCCATCCATGTCTGGAAATCATTAGGTTGTTTCTATCTGAGTGGGTCTCCTTCAAAGGATAAGTAATACAGCCCCAAAGAGCCCAAAGGATTGTAGCTTTTCCAAACCCTCTCTCTAATCAGACAAAACTTAGCTGTTCATTGAGCTTGTTCAACCTGTGGCTGCTGAGGAGGGAAGAACTGGCTCACCCAGGGGGAAAAAAGGTTCTCCTCCTTCTCCTCCGGAGTTGCTCCAGTTCCCATTAAAGATCCCTTCATTTCCCTGATTAAAATAGCCTATGAATGATCAGAGTTTCAGCTAGGATGAGCTCTGCCACAGGCATAATGAACCAATCAACCAGCATTAACGAAGTGATGGGTACTGGGGAAACAGCAGCCCCCCCGGTCCTGTCATCTAAGAGGTATGGTGCCATTGGGCTGCACCTCTCCTGTCTCTCACTGAACACTGAAATCTTTTCTCTACTCCTCTTGGGGCTCTGAAATCATGTTATCTTAGTATCTGTGTCATCATCATTTTAACAGTATTATCATCATCATCATCATTATCCATATTGTTATCATCATCGTTTTAACAGTTTATCATCATCATTTCAGCAGTATTATCATTCTCATCATCATGCTATCATTATTGTCCTTATCATTCCCATCATCGTCATTTTAACAGTATGGTGCTTATCATCATCATTATCAATATTAGCATCATCACTATTATTATCTTAGTAAAAGAGCAGCATCATACTCTTTTGCAGTCCTAAGCATGAAGCTGGCACCTTTCCAAGGATGCTCCCTCGACTGGAAGCTGCTGAAACA
The DNA here is from genome assembly GCF_037893015.1 of Macrotis lagotis. Classification (NCBI taxonomy): domain Eukaryota; kingdom Metazoa; phylum Chordata; class Mammalia; order Peramelemorphia; family Peramelidae; genus Macrotis; species Macrotis lagotis. The sequence goes on from NC_133661.1 coordinate 11,197,418, forward strand.
ATCTCAACGAGAAGCCAGTGGAGATCTTCTCTAGTCTCTTCACACTTACCCCCTTTCAGGGCAGAGGCCCACGCAGGCCAGCCCTGGTGTTAAGAGCAATGCAGGCAGCTCACCCACTCCTGGGCCAGGAATGAGGCAGCTTCCCTCCAATCTGCTTCCAGAAGCTGCAGAGCTCCAATCCGGTGGCCTCCCAGCAGTGGCCGCCAAGTCTGTCCGGCTTTAGGCTCAGCCCAGACCAAGGGCTCTCAAGACCTGATGCTCCTTTTCTCTGCTTCTTCCAGCTGCTTAGCCCATTCATTACCTTCTTTCTCAGCCTCTGGGGGTGGGGGTGGGGGTCTTCTTCTGATCTGACTTCAGAATCAAACTCTCTTCCTGTCCATTGACTTGTACCTTTGGGTGAGAAACTCCAAACTCATAGTTCTGTCTGATATAAGACAGACAAGATAATCTTTGTCCACTGTGACCAAATAGTTCTTTGATAGTTTCTTAGCTATAAGCTTTAAAACCCTAAAAAATAGTCATAGGTAAATGAAGGGGAAATGCACAGCTGTCTCCCATCTCTCCTCCCGTCAATATTTGAGCCTCACAGGGAGCATGTTTTCAAGTGGACCTTTTTAAATAGTCCATTTCTCCTCACACCGGAGTATTTGAGCGGTTCTCCACATGCTTCTTTTATAGAATCAGATGATCAAAGATCTAGAATTGGATTTGGGGGGGGGTTATTTATTTATTTTTATTTTGGTTTTTGCAAGGCAATGGGCTTAAGTGACTCCCCCAGATACATCATTGCTAAGTGTCTGAGGCCAGATTTGGATTCAGGTCCTCCTGACTCCAGGGCCAGTGCTCCACCCATGGTGCCACCTAGCTGTCTCCAGAGATCTAGAATTGAAAGGGCTTCAGAGGATGTTTCCCTTCTCCCATTTTACATATAGGGAAACTGAGGCTTTGAGGGGAAGGAGAAGGGAATAAGAGAATACTAAGGGTTCACACAGACACTGATAATTGTTATATAAATATCTCATTCGATCTTCCCAACAATACATTGACTTAGGTGCTGTTAATATCCCCATTTTATAGTTGAGGATTCTAAAGCACAGAAAGGTTAAGTGACTTGTCCAGGGTCACACAGTTAGTAAGTGTCAGAAGTTGGATTTGAACTTAGGTTTTCCTGACTCCAAGTTCAGCATTCGAATCATTGTGCCACCTTACTGCCCCAGGAGAGAGTAAATGATTTTCTCAAAACCAGATAGCTGGAAGTGATACAAGCAGGATTGGAATCCAGCTCTTCTGAATCCAGAACTCTTGTAACTTTAGTATACTCTCTCTGTTCCTTGTATCAATGTCCTCTGTCTCCATGAGACACACACATACATACATACATACATACAGGTAATGCAGATAAAGTCAAGATAAGGTAGTTTGGGGGGAGGGTGCGTGAAAGTAGAAAAGGCCGTGTACAAGATGGAAGTGGTACTCGAACCCAGGAAAAGTGTCTCCTACTAGGTTCTTCACTATGGAAGGGGGTGGGTGGGGGCAGTGGGATCAGGGCAGAGTTGTGGCAGAATGACAAAGGTCAAGACAGGAGCAGGTCCCTAATGTGGGCTGGGAAATTCTCCTGGTTAGTGAAGCTCCTCAGGCTAGGGATGGGAAAATGAAAGGGAAGAGGCCCAGGGGTCTATGGCATGCGGGGGGGATGCAGGAGTGTACTGGAGTGGAACTCATCCAGAGAGCAGATACTTCCATTTGTAGTAGGAGCAATCGCATCCTGGAAATGGGTGGATGCTATATCAGAGCTCGGTTTATTGTCCTGATGATTGTCCAGACTTAAGAAAGTGATGGAGAAAAAATGTCCATGGTGCCTTGGAGCCGGTTGTTAAATACTTAGCAGCATTCTCCCCTCTCCCCCTCCCCAGGATATTCCACACTGGCACACCGCAGGGCATTCATGTGATCCGGAATCACTTAAACTCTCTGACTCACAGTATTCTCAAATGTCATTTGAAAATGATAATAACAACACCCGTCTTGGCCTCGTAGGCTCCAATGAGATAATGCTTCTAAGGAGCCCGAGAACCCTAACACAGGAAACAACACTCAGTTGGTGCCGGCATCTCATTAAGGAAAGAACTCGGAGCCTCTCAGAACCAGAACTGTTCTGCCCTGATATGACTCACAAGTGGAACACCCCACTTGGTCCAGATGGTGGATAGATAAGGTGACAGAGTTTCAGCTGGAGAGATACTCTGTGAGAATACATTCCCTTTTACAGATGAGAAAATTGAGTCCCAGAGAGGGATGGTGACTTGTCTAAGCCACATATAGAGATAGGAATTTGAGCCCAAGTCCTCAGAGTTCACTGCAGCTCAGTGTCATCTCTGAGACAAAGCCAGGATGATTCTTGGAAAGCACATTCATCTAGTTTAGTCAGAGATTAGGGTCAAGTTAATCCCTCCCTGATGGAATCAGCATCATTGACTTTCAGTCTTGGAAGAGACCTTTGGAGGCATTTGGACAGCCCTGTGCCTTCATGAGAACCTGCAAGAAACTCCTTGTCTCTGTCTCTTCCTCCCTCCTTCTCTGTTTTCTCTCTGGGTATCTCTCTCTGTGTCTCTGTCTCTTGTCTCTCTGTGTCTCTCTCTCTCTCTGTCTCTCTGTCTCTGTCTCTCTGTCTCTCTGTCTCTGTCTCTCTGTCTCTCTGTCTCTCTGTCTCTCTCTCTCTCTCTCTCTCTCTCTCTCTGTCAGGGGTAGTAAAGTAACCTGAGTCCTCCCAGCTCCAAGGTCTCCTCCACTACACATCACTCCCTCTTCTGAACCTGTTTCCCCAAGTCACTGCTACTGCCCTCACCCCTGGAGTTGCCATTATACTGAACATATGTTGATCTTTTTAAAAATCCCACAAACCCACCATTTAAAAATACCCAACCACATGACTTTAGTGAATAGGGATGTTATTTTTCATTAACTACAGAATTTCAAGGCTGAAGGGGCCTCAGTGGCCCTCTGGTCCAAATCCCTCCTTTCACAGCTGAGGAAACTGAAGCCACCTCAGGGGAAGTGTCATGATCATGGTCCAATGAATAAAGTGCAATAGGAACAGAATTTGAACCCATATCGCATAGTCCCCATTGATTAATTTTAGAACACGATCTCATTGTATGAAAGAACATAACCTCTGGTCCCTAAGTCCCTTTCTCTTCTCCCTGTCCCAGTCTTTGTCTCCCCCTCCATCCTAAGCAATGGACATAATGTATAATTAGCCTCACTAATAGAGGACAGTTCTGCCCTCTGTAATTTCTTGGTTTCTTTTTGTTCCCCTCTTCCTGCCTGGCCGATCTTCACCCCTGGCGTGCTCCCCCATTTCCTTCTTCTGCTCCTGCTCCCCAGCAGCTGCCTATTGCTGTAGGCCACAAGATCAGATAGAGGCTATGACCAATGCACACCCCTGAACCTCAGTGAGGCTTCTTGGGCCATAGAACCAGCTTCTTCTTCCACAATTGATCTCTGCATGGGAAGTCACCTCCCCACTTCCATCATCCTCACCAAGTGGTCTTCAGCCTCTTCAAACAGACTTTCAGAATGGGGAGCCTCCTGTGACCCATTCTACATGGAGATGGCTCTCAGCATGAGGGGGTTTGTCTCAACCCTGAGCTGGAAGTAGCTCCTGGGTCATTTCCACCTGAGACTCCTATTTCTTCCCTTCAAACCTAAATAGATGTCTATTTCCTCTTGCCCATGATGGTCCTGCAAAACCTTTTTTAGCACTATCATGTCTCCTGTGTTTTCTCTTCTCAAGGCTAAACATGCTTAGGTCCTATCACCATTCTTCATGTGACATGATCTGAAGGCAGGAATGTGTTGGTAAAATTTAACAATCATCTCTCTCTTTAGGTTTGTTTTTTTTTGCAAGGCAAATGGGGTTAAGTGGCTTGCCCAAGGCCACACAGCTAGGTCATTATTAAGTGTCTGAGACCGGATTTGAACCCAGGTACTCCTGACTCCAAGGCCGGTGCTCTATCCACTATGCCAACTAGACACCCCCATCTCTCTTTTGAAAAAGAAAAGTAGACATGACCAGCTTTTGAATTTCATCTCCATTATTAGCATTTTCTCCACCACTATCTTAAATCGAGATAACCAAAAAAAATCAAATCAAGTCTTGATTTATGAATTCTGAGATGTAAATAGTCACTTTGAAAATTTAACAATTGGCTCTCTTCAAGTTGACTCCTGCATGCCCTTCTTTGGGGTAAGTTCCCTCCAAATGGTACCAACAACAGAATGTGGCACTCCAAGATAGGCAGAGAAGAGTGGGTATGACTCTCTCTTTCTTTCTCCCCCCCCCCCAAATTGAACAGCATGCTTCTCTCAAGGCAAGTTAAGTTAGCACCGATGCTCAAAGGGTCTTCCTAAAGCTTGTTCTGATCTTGTCTCCCTCCTCAAGAAGCTTTGCTTACTCCCTCTGGCCTCTTGGGTACAATGCTCATTGGTATGGAAGGCCCTTTGTCATTTGGCTCCAACTCATCTTTCCAGACTGGACTCCATTGTAATGCCTCTCATTCACTCCATGTTCTGGCCAAGGTGGCGGTATTTACCACCAGTCTGCAGCCTTCCCTTTTTTTTTTTTATTTATTTTTTATTCTCATTTTGTACAAATGTTTTTTTACATTAATAAAATATTCTTGTTTACAAGTAAACAAAATACCCCTCCCTCCCATGAATATAGATAGACTTGCTTGGGCGAAAAAAGTAAAGGGGAGAGAAAAAAATTAAAAATAAAAAAATAATAGTAATAATTGTAGGTATGGCCAGGTGGCGCAATGGACAAAGCACCAGCCCTGGAGCCACGAGCACCCGAGCCCACATCTAGCCCCGTAAACCCAACAATCACCCAGCCATGTGACATGCAAGCCACCCAATCCCCACTGCCCTGCAAAAACCAAAAAGAAGAAAAAAAAGACCCAAAATAAAATAAACTAGTAATAATAGTAGGGGTGGCTGGGTGGCAGACAGAGCATTGGCCCTTGAGTCAGGAGCACCTGGGTCCCAAATCCGGCCCCAGACACCCAACGATCACCCCACTATGTGGCCCCAGGCAGGCCACCCAGCCCTACTTACCCTGCACCCTCCCCCAAATAATCATAACAAAAAATGTGCTCAAGTCTTTGTTCCAACACCAACAACTCTGTCATGGGTGGATCTCATTCTTTATGCTAAGTCCATCACAAAAGTTACTTCCATGTTTTTCCAACGTTGCCATTGCTGATCACAACTCCCTCCTTTCTTATTTCTCCACTACCATGTACTCTATTTTCTCTCTCCTTTCACTCTGACTCTGCTGTAGGGTCACTGAGTGGCGCAGCAGACAGATCCTTGGTCCTGGGGCCAAGAAGCCCTGAGCCCCCATACCACCCCTTAGGCCCAGAATCCACCTGGCCCTATGGTCCTGGGCGGGCCTTCCAATCCCAGCCCCTTGCAAGAAGTAAAAAAGAAAATGTGTCATATCTGACCACTCTCCCCCCATGGTCCATCCTCTCCTCCTTTATTCACATCCCCCCCTTCCCCCTGCCCCCCCTCCTTCTTACTCCAGATGTCTATACCCCATTGAGTATATTTGCTGTTTCCTCTCCTAGCCACCTCTGATGAGAGCAAAGGTTCCCTCATTCCCCCTTGTCTCCCCCCCTTCCATATCATTGCAATAGCTCATTGTAATAAAAAAATCTTATGTGAAATATCTTGGACTATTCCCCCTCTCCTTTTTCTTTCTCCCATTCCATTTCCCTTTTTTTCCTATTGACTCCATTTTTACACCATATTTTATCTTCGAATTCAGCTTTCTCCTGTGCTTCAACTATAAAAGCTCCCTCTACCTGCTCTATTAACTGAGAAGGTTCATATGAATATTATCAGTATCATTTTTCTATACATGCAGTTCATCCTCATTAAGTCCCTCATATTTCCCCCCTCTCCTCCAATCTCCATGCTTCACCTGAGTCCTGTATCTGAAGATCAAACCTTCTGTTCAGCTCTAGCCATTCCAAAAGGAACCTTTGAAATTCCCCTGGTTCATTGAAAGACCATCTTTTTCCCTGGAAGAGGACATTCAGCCTTGCTGGGTAGTTCATTCTTGGCTGCATTCTAAGCTCTTTTGCCTTCCGGTATATTGTATTCCAAGCCCTACGAGCTTCCAATGTAGCTGCTGCTAAGTCCTGTGTGATCCTGACTGCAGCTCCACGATATTTGAACTGTGTCCTTCTGGCTGCTTGTAATATTTTCTCTTTGACTTGGGAATTCTGGAACTTGGCTATAATATTCCTAGGGGTTGGTTTTTTGGGATCTCTTTCTCTGGGGGATTGGTGGATTCTCTCCATTTCTATTTTGCCCTCTGCTTCTAGAATATCAGGGCAATTTTCTTGTAGTAATTCTTTGAAAATGATGTCAAGGCTCTTTTCCTGATCATGACTTTCAGGTATTCCAATAATTTTTACATTATCTTTCCTAAGTCTGTTTTCCATATCAGTTGTTTTTTCGATGAGATATTTCACATTTTCTTTTAATTTTTAATTTTTTTGGTTTTGAAGTATTGATTCCTGATTTCTGGTAAATTCATCAATCTCCCTGAATTCTATTCTTTGTCTGAAGGATTTGTTCTCCTCATAGAGTTTTCTTATCTCTTTTTCCATCTGGCCAATTTTGCTTTTTAAAGTATTCTTCTCCTCAATAACTTTTTGAACTGTTTTATCCATTTGACCTAAGCTGGTTTTTAGCATGCTATTTTCTTCAGCATTTTTTTTTTTTGGATTTCTTTGACTAAGCTGCTGACTTCATTTTCATGTTTTTCCTGCATCTCTCTCCTTCCTTTTCCCAGTTTTTCTTCCAACTCCCTCATTTGATTTTCAAAGTCTTTTTTGAGCTCTGTCACAGCCTGAGCCCAATTTCTGTTTTGCTTGGAGTCTTTAGATGCAGGAGCTTGTGCTTCCTCATCTTCAGACTGAGTATTTTGATCCTTCTTGGGCTCATTTGCAAAATATTTCTCAATAGTCTTCCTCTTATTTCTCTGCTTGCTCATTTTCCCAGCCTGGACCTGGTTTTGGGGTGCTTCCTGAGGTTTTGGGACACTCCCACAAGGGTCTCAGTGTGTGAGGTTCTGTCCTCCCTCCTGGTCTGTGAATGACCATAAGCGCCCCCCTCTGCCATGGTGCTGAGGTGGGGGGGGCCTGCTGTTCTATGGGGGGGCCTAGACTGCGATCAGGATCTGAATGTGGTCAGAGCCCCAGAGTCCTGTTCCAGGGGCAGAGGACAGAGCTCTGCAGTCTCTCTTCACTCCCCTCCCTCAGCTCAATGGGCTCATGCCCTGGGGGCTCCTGCTTACAGGCTCCACCTGCTTGGGTTTCCAGATCTGGGCTGCTGAAAGACCAAGCTGCTCCCTGTGTGCCCTGAGGGCTGGGCTCCACGTGCTCACTCTGGCAGAGGTCCCCTGCTGTTCCCCCATTTTGTGCCCGGTGCTCCCCGGGGTGCAGCTCAGGAGACTCCCCCACTGCTGTGAGCTGTGGCTCCCAGCACCCTGGGGCTGCCTCCGGGAGGCTGAAGTTCTTTGGCTCTGGCGGGCCACCCCTCTGGCGGGCCGCCCCTCCGACCCCAGGGAGCAGAGCCTTTCTGCTCTTTTCCAGTTTACTCTGAGCAGGAGAACTGCCTCACTGGGTCCCTTTGTGGGTTCTGTCTCTCGAAAGTTTAGTTAGAGTCCTTAGTTTATGAGTTTTTATCAGAGAGCTCCTAAGACTTGATCCCTTCTTGTTGCCATCTTGGCTCCATCCCCTGCAGTCTTCTCTTGACCGACCACCTTTGTGGCACAGGGACAGGGACACGTCCCCACATTCCTCCTCACCTCAACATTTTGGCAATTCAAGTTCCTTCAAAGCTGTGCCCAGACACTGCCTCCTGCTAAGCACATTTCCTGCCCCTCTTGGTAGTTATTGGTCCATCATTTCCCAACTTATCAGATACTTCTTTGCTTGCATTTTATACCACTTCTCTAGGAACATGTCACTTCTGAAGCATCAACTCCCTGAAGGTAGGGATTGCTTCATTCTTGTTTGTGATCCCAGCAATACAAATAAATGCTTGTGTAATTGAATTGGCTGCCAGATCACACCACTGATGCATACTGAGCTTGCAGTCCACTCATTCCCTCAGATCTTTTTCAGATGAATTCTTATCCAGGGACACATCCCTCTTTTTGTTCTTTGGAAGGTGATTCCACATTAGTACATTTGGGCAACACTCCACCTTGTGTGGATCCAAATATTAACAATGTGTTACCTATTATGGATGCATCATCCTATCATTGTATCACCAGGCCACCATGTCATCATAGCGATGAGATGGCTAGTATAATGTGCCAGCTATCATGGCAGTGATAGCAGCTATTGAGGCCATCTGCCAGCTATCAAAATGGCATCATGCCACTGTGCCAGCTATCAGGACAACTTGCCAGTCATCACGATAATGTGCTGGCTAACATGGAAGTATGTTGCCCACCTCTCCTCCACATGCCATCTTCTGACTCAATGTGCTCTCATCTCCTGTGTCTAGAACACCCTCTTCTTACACATCTGCCTTTCCAAATCCTTCTGTTCCTTCCAGGTTCAACTCACATCCCTGTAAAGCCTTCTGTGATCCTTCCACTTAGAAATGAACTCTCTCTCCTCTAATCTCTTACTTTTCAGTCATGTTAATACTTATTACATTTGAAATTGTTGCATTTTTTTATACATAAGATCATAGCTTCTAAGGTTGGAAGGAAGCTCTGGGGTTAACTTGTGCATTGCTCACAATTCCCCAGGAGAGAAAACTGAAACCTGTGGAGGTTCCTCAAAGAAGGAATAAATTAGGTCATAGCATCAGGTCCCTTCTCTCTCCCACCCTCACTTCTCAACAATGGAAGGATGCACTCCTTCCCAACATAAATGCACCAAAGTAATGAATCAAAGAGCAGCTGATGGGAGGCTTAGAAATAACTCACCAGGTTCTAGTCAGATGCAAAGGGCTCCTGCTTAAGGACAAAGATACAAAATAGATGTGTGGTAGATGAGAGGCAGGGCCCTAGAGAGAGAGAGACTTTTGCTCCTGAGACAGGAAGAACATTTTCCTAAGAAAGCTGGTCTCTTGCCAAATTTCTATGTCCTCTGTGTCTGTACAACATGTCTGTAGGTTTCCATTGGTGATGGTTGGCCAACACACTCATTCTTGATAAATATTGGACCTTGTTTTGGCAAATTTTTATAATTTATGAGTATCTTCTTAGGCCACAGGATTTTGAAATGGAGGAGACCACAGAGGCCACCAGATTCAATCCTCTTATTTCACAAATGAAGAAACTGAGGTCTAGAGGGATGGAGACCCTTGAGCAACTGAGGTTGAATTAGAATTCAAGTCCTTAGACTCCATGTTCTGGAGTGGATTTGAATTCAGGTATGGGCTGGACCTGATGGCCGTTGAGACCTCTTTCAGCTGGCATCCTATTGGCATTCCTTCAAAGACATACTTTACAGAACCCACTCTAACAAAGCCCTACTGAGAAGTTCACTTAATTGGAGTCACCCTTGATCTTCCAGTCCTTTAATTCTCCCTTTTTGCTGAGATTTTGGCTGTCTTTTCACACTCCCTTTAAAGAGATCACTGGGGTGGCAGGATGTTCACAATCTTAATGGTTCTACTTGGGGGAGACCAACTTTATCCTTCTTGGTTCTTCCACCATCTGTCTTTGGGTCTCATCACCTCAGGTCCATCTGCCTCCCTACATTTCCCTTTTGGGTCAATGTCTCTGGAAACCATGAGGCAGAATCTTTTTGCTTTTCATTTGATTTTCACTGGGCCTCTTGCTCCGAATCCTTGCCAGCTGCTAGTTCACTCCCAGTGCTGACTTCTCAGGTCATAGCCAACTCTGGGTCCAGTCACAATGTGATATAATTTACTTTGAAAGTTGAAGAATTAAAAGAACTGGGTCTTGCTAGCCATATTGGCTCAACTTGGGATGCAAAACCTTTCTCCTCAAAACCTAATTCAGTAGGACTGATGTTCTGAGATCTCTCCAGGATGGCACTGGGGAGCTTTAAGGGACTATGGGCCCAAGCAAGTAGCATTCCCAAGAGCTCTTTGGGTACAAGATCCTATGCCCCTTTCACTTCTTGAGCTTTCCAGTCTGTGTGATCTAGGTCAGTCTTCAAAATCACCGGGGACAGTCAATAGAGAAGAGAGAGAGAGCTCCTATTTCAATATAATTAGATTTCTTTGTAATCTGATGGATTTTAGTTTAAAATGTTATTCTGAGAAGGGGTCTGTGCCACACAGAAATGAAATGAAGAATGTCAGATCTAGGGGCAGCTAGGTGGCCCTGGAGTCAGGAGGACCTGAGTTCAAATGCAGCCTCAGACACTTAATAATTGTCTGACTGTGTGACCTTGGGCAAGTCACTTAATCCCATTGCCTTAAAATAAAAATAAAAAAAGAACCTCAGACCTGGGCCACTCTGACCCTGAAGGTGGGTTCTGTCTACTCCCTCTCCTACTAGGGTTCGTCCATCCTCTGCTCAAGAATCTGGGGTAATGAAGGCCATCTGGGGCCTCTGAAGTACCTATCCCACTTGGGGCAGCTCTGGTTCTCCCACTGGGGATAAATTGATCCAGCCTTTTCCCTCTGCCACATGGTGACTCATCAAAGACTTGGAAGACTGACGTCATAAAGGATCAAAGTCTCTTTTTACCTCCATCGGTCCCAACCCTCCTCTGTCCTCTGCAGTTTTCCCACTAAACACAAGCTTTCTGGTGTTCATAAAAATGAACTATCTCTTTTGGGGGGCTCATCTTTTGGATATTGTGAGCTGTTCTCCAAAGGCTGAGATTAAGTAAAATGGTATCAGAAGGGCATCGGGGGCCATCTCCAGTCATCCTAATCTGTATTTGGCCATTGAGCCTATTGAGCGTTGGAGGAAAAACTGAGGCTGGTGACCTGGCACAGTCCTTCCTCACTTACATCCACTTGTATATCATGGCATCCCAACCCTGATATCACAGTCCTCTTCAAAAATGAAGGACCACAACAATCACACAGGTAATGGGAGCTCTGTTCAGGATATTTACTCAGAAATGTCATTTAGCTGTTTGGACTAACATTTTACCAGGGAACGGAAGATGTCCAAGATCTCAATGAAAACACCCAAACCTTTGACAACCCACATGGAAGCCCCAATCTCCATGTTGCTGTTTGCAATCCAATTTATTATTTTTGGTACACAAGGAGATTCCAGTTTACCATCAGCATGAGCTCTGTCCTGAGTTGGAACGTTCCCAAAAGAAAACAGCAAAATGTGTGAAAGCAATAAATATCAAACCATTCGATCTAAAATGTATAAATATAAAACATCAGTTCTGAAAACATAAGAAATTCGGCAGCCACATGTCCTTGGGGCCAGGGCATCAGTCTGGGACACCATCTGTCTTTGGGTCTCATCACCTCAGGTCCAACACTGTGATGTTTATGTCTTGGCCCACCACGTGCTTGCATGTCTAGGGGAGAAAGCAAGTTGTTAGTGGGTGAAATGATTTGATTAGGTGAATATTTTTTTTAACATTTATCACCTGATTTCAAATGGAAGAAACCCTGGATTCTGGGACCCAAGAATGACTCAATAGGAGCAGCTAGGTGGGGCAGTGGATTGAGCACCAGCCCTGAGTCAGGAGGACCTGAGTTCAAATCAGGTCTCAGACACTTAATAATTACCTAACTGTGTGACCTTGGGCAAGCCACTTAACCCCATTGCCTTGAAAAAAAAAAACAAAAAAAGAAAAAGAAAGCTTCATTAACAGGTTGGTTTTCTACAGAGGTCATTTCATTACTGCTCTAGAGATAGTGAAAAATTGAGAGAGAGAGAGAGAGAGAGAGAGAGAGAGAGAGAGAGAGAGAGAGAGAGAGAGAGAGAGAGAGAGAGTTGTTTGATTGATGGAGAGGGAAAGTCACTTGATCATGAGTCACCACAGGTCTTCCCAGCACCCCAGCCTCCATTTCTCCAGATAGGAACCCAATATTGTACTTACACTGAATGGCCTGGGATCCTTGGTGTGGGGATGAAAGCCCTTCTTTTTACAAGCAGAGACCTCCAACATCCCTGCGCTGGTGAGTCGGAAGATGCCTGTCCTAGAAAGAGAGAAGACAGCCTTATCTATGCTCATGCTGCTCCCCTCTTTAGGAGGCACCCCCCCAGGAGGGCAGGGACCTGTTTTCCTTGGTCCTTTTATCCTCAGATAATACTTAGTGAGAAGATCATGTGTTGCATTTACTTAGGAATCTTTTGCTGACTCTCAATGGAGCAGAAGCTGCTGGAGGACAGGGACCTTCTCATTTTTTTTTAATAATCATTTATTGTATTTATTTACTGGCACTGTTCTGAGTCTTGGAGAGACAAAGAAAGGCAACGACAAAGTGCGTGCCTTCTGGGAGCTCCCAGTCTAATGACTGTACGCATGTAGAGAAGTAGATCCATACAAGACAAAGACTGAACAGAAGGAAGGTAACTTTGGAAGGGGGGTAGGGAGACCCTGGGGGGCGGGGAGGACCAGGGTAGCTCTTTTCAAAGAGGGCAGCTCAGAAGAGAGCATCCATTGTGGCCACAATCATCCAAGGCTGGCAATGGTAGCATTTGCCTTAAACCCTCCAAGGGCTGCTGGCATGACTTGTGCCAGGCTGGGTATGGGGCGGGAGGGGGTGCAGAGACAAAATGAAAGATAGCACCTTTCCTCAAGGGGCTCCCATTCCAAGGGGCAGGATGACATACACAGAGAGGAAAGATGTAGGTGATTATTTTAAGAGAGAGAGCACTGACAACTGGGGAGATCAGGGAAGGCTTCCTGTAGGAGGCTGGGCCTTCTAGGAGGCTCCTTCCTTGAAAGAATGTTGGGCAGTTGGGAGGGAGTGCCTGTTGGGTGTGGGGAGGGTCCTGTACCAAGACAAGGAGATGGAAGATAGAATGGTAATTTTGAGGGATGGTGAGGGGGCTGGTTTGGCTGAAGGGAGATGATGTGAACTCAGTAAGCCTGGTTGGGCAGCCTGTGAAGGGCTGCTCGTTGCCCAGGGTCACAGGAAGGTAAGAATCACCACCAAATGTTTCACTTTATAGAAAAGGAAACTGAGGCTGGGCATAGTGGAAAGGGTGCCAGGTCTGGGGTCAGGAAGCCCTGAGTTCAAGTTTGAACTAGACATTTATTAGCTGTGTGACCTTGGGCAAGTCCCTTCATTATTACTTGCCTCAGTTTCCTGGTCTGTCAAGTGGATATAATAATGGGGCCTCCCTCACAGGGCTGTTGTAGGAGCAAGTGAGAATAATTTTGAAGCACTGTGGTATGTAGAAGGTGTTGCTTGTTCCATCCTCTCCTTGCCTCTTGTCTAAGGTCACCCAGTGGGGAGGTTTCAGAGACCAGATTTCAACCCCGGGCTTCCTGACCCCAAGTTCAGTCAGTGCTGTCTCAGTCATGTGCACAAAATGGAGGGGAGGACGCAGTCCCCCCCAACCCCCAGCCCTTCCCTGCCTCCTGCCACCTGTGGGCCAGGCCTCTGAGCAGGTTCTGAGGCGGGAAGCAGCCTCCATGGATGACTCCCAGACTCACTCCTTATGTTTGGGCGAACAGACGATGGCAATGGCCTCGGGCAACATGAGTTGGTAGGAACAGTGAGTGTGGAGATCCACGCTGGACAAGAAGGCCGTCTGCGTTGGGTGGGTCTGTGGGGAGAGAAGGAGAAAGTCTGGAGAAAGCCCCATCTCCTTCTCAGAGATCCACCATGATTCTACCTTTGCCTTTCCACCTCTCCAGGAAAGAGGTCTGAGCCTCTAACTTTGGTTCATGGGCACCCCCAGGGCTGGGCAGACACAGAAGCAGCCCTGGCTCACTGCTGTTCAGAAGGGCCAGTGTGCCCCTGCCCCCCTCCCAGCTACTTCTTGCTTCCTTCCTGCCTCAATCTCCTCTCCACTTTCTATATGCTGGAGCTTGGGCACTATCAGCCACAAGTAGAGTCCAAAAAGGTCATAGAATGAATGAAGCCAGAGGATGAGGGAATCTGAGGCACTTTGGGAGCCCCAGGCAGTGAGGTGGGGTACATCAGCTGCCTGGTCCTTCTTCAGCTGGATCACAGGAACCCAAGAACCCCAAGGGACCCGCCACTGTTATTCGCTTCAGAAACTCTCCCCCAGGACCCTGATGCTCCTTAAGGTGCCCAGAAAGACTGAAACACAAACACCAACAACTTCCCAGAGGGAAGGTTCTCCATTGAGAACCCTCCCTGCAGATTCTTCATTTTGAGGTGCAGGAGGGAACAGAGGGGAAGGAAGACAGATGTGTCAAGGGAGCAGTTTCTCTGTCATTTTCATACAGTGCAATGGCTAAGTCAATCAGGAAGCTGTTTTAATAAATTCAGGTGAAAATCTTGAAATTAATGAAGACATGGACAGCTGGGTGGCACAGGGGATAGAACACCGGCCCTGGAGTCAGAGGGGCCTGAGTTCAAATTTGGCCTTGGACACTTAATAATTATCTAGTTGTGTGATTTAACCCTATTGCCTTGCAAAAACCAGAATGGAAGGAAGGAAGGAAGGAAGGAAGGAAGGAAGGAAGGAAGGAAGGAAGGAAGGAAGGAAGGAAGGAAGGGAGGGAGGGAGGGAGGGAGGAAGGAAGGAAGGAAGGAGGGAAGGAGGGAAGGGAAGGAGGGAAGGAGGGGAGGGAAGGAGGGAAGGAGGGAAGGGAGAGAGGAAGGAAGGGAGAGAGGGAGGAAGACTAGTTGAGCTAGTTCGTAATTGTTCATGTAATCCCCCCCCCACTTTATTCATCATCATTGGGGGAGGAGGTACATACAAATTGGTCAAAAACTAGTTTAATATGAAACCTAATAGTAAATTATTTATTTATTAGAGATTATTAGTATTGATGCCCAAATACGCACATCCCCCCGTTGCCCCATTCATTCCGACATGTCCTTATTCTAAGATAATCTGAGGTAACATTTATAGGAATCTCGAAGAAGAAAAATCACAGCATGCCAAAAAATAAATAATAAAACACAACCCTCTCTGTTTTTCCAGTGGAAAATACATCAAGATCTTTCGTGCCTTTTTCAGTGACATGTATACACCCAGGCAATGACATTGTCTTTGGCTCAGGATTTAACGTGAAGGGTCACCTTATCTCTGAATGGCGATCCCAAGCTGCTCATTACATGCGCATTGGCTTCCACATGGGCAGCATGACCATTGAGCCTGGGAATGTTGTGGATTGGCCATTTTTCTTGGAGGGACAAGGTCAGCGAGGGTCTCTGGTGATTGTTCCTTGAAGTCACCCAGCACTTCCAGATGGCTTTATCTTTCACCCCGTGGATGAAGGGCAAAGCCACAGCAGAGAAGTGCTCTGCAAGAAGAAATGGCTGCATCAGAAATGTGTGGGAGAACAGTCAGGGAGGGAGCAGGTCCAAATTTAGGAACCCACATCCTTCAGGTCACAGATGAGGAGAAGCACCTGACTCCAGTTCAGAATTGGCTTGCTTCAGGAATCACCACCCTCAAGGACTTTGTCTGGGTAAGATCTCATCCTCAAAAAGTAGGCTGACTCCCATGGCCCTGCAGGGACATTGTATGGCGAGTCCAGGGACCTAGTTCTTCATCTGATGCTTACTGTCTATGTGTCCTTGGTTGGATCACTTAACTGTCTTATGTCTCAGTTTCCCACTCTGTAACACAAGAGGTCCTTTTTTCAACAGTAGCTCCAGAATCCTCTATAGTAGAACAAAGGTCAATAAGCCTCCCAGCATCTCTAAGCTGGAAGGTGCTTCAGAGGTCCATTAGCCCAAGCTGGACCTGAATGGAAACTCCCTTCTCCAGTATAAGTGTGCCCAATAGCCTGCTTTTAAAAAGGGAGAAGAGGGGCAGCTAGGTGGTGCAGTGGATAGAGCCCTGGCCCTGGAGTCAGGAGGACCTGAGTTCAAATCTAGCCTCAGACACTTAATAATTACCTAGCTGTGTGGTCTTGGGCAAGTCACTTAACCCCATTTGCCTTGCACAAAAAGGGGAGAAGACCCCCAATGAGAGAGAGCTCACTACCTCCTGAAATAGCCCCCAGCATTTGGGAAGAACTCATTCTTGGCCAATGCTTTTTTCAGATTGTCACTGGTTGGTCTGGAAGCCAGTCCTGCTCAAACTAGCCCTCTCCATGGACTGAGCAAACCAAAGGGGAAGCAGAGGCTCCCATGTTCTGGGGAAGTCTCCAGGCCTGTATGATAGATAGGGCTCAGAATAGACAAGGGTCTCTGAGTTTTCTCCCACCATTGAGACTCGGGTTCTGTTACACGCCTGTGAGGAAGGTGCTGGGGTTATTATTCCCCCCTTACAGAGAAAGAGTTTACGAGAAATTATGTAACTTGCCTATGACCATTTAGCTACTAAATTCAAGGTGGGGGATTCAAACCCAAGTCTTTCTCGATGGCAAGGCTCTTCCACCTGTGGGACACTGCCTCTCCAGGGTTTCTATTTAAGTAATTAGCATGAGGACCCCAAAGAAGACCATGATTGTATCTTGTCATCACATCCCCTCGGGCAAAACGGATAATGGAGAACAAAACCCAGAAGATGGAGTAGGGAGGTGGGAAGCTTACGTGGATCCATCCCAGTGTGAGAAGGCTATGCTGGTCCTGAACGCTGAAGAGCTCCTCCACGTTGGCTACATCACAGTAGTCTGGGCCGGCCGACTGCTTTGGCACAATGACGTGGGTGATTGTAAACTCGTTGTGTGTCTGGGAAAAGTCCATGAGAAAGTGCTCATCAGCAAGCATGCTCACCCAGGAAGCAGAGGAGCGCTGTCCTGGTTCCTTGCCAAGGTGAGATCCCAGTCTAGAAAGTGCCCGGGGACAGTGCTGCCAAAGGGCAAACCTTGTCATTTGAGGGGTAAGCCTCCTGTTTAACCTATAGCTATGCAGCAACAACTCCTTTCCTCCCTCCCTCCCTCCCCTCCTTCCTTCCTTCCTTCCTTCCTTCCTTCCTTCCTTCCTTCCTTCCTTCCTTCTTTCCTTCCTTCCTTCCTCCCTCCCCTCCTTCCTTCCTTCCTTCCTCCCTCCCTCCCTCTCTCCCCTCCTTCCTCCCTTCCTTCCTTCCCTTCTTTTCCCCCTCCTTCCTTCCTTCATTATTTTCTTCTTCCTTCCTTCCAGGCTATTTTATTCTATGAAATTGGTTTTGAAAGCCATAGATGTTCATAATAGATTTGAAGTATTTCCAACCATCTCCTTTCCCCAGGAAAAAAGATTTTATTTGTAATCATATCAATAATGATGAGAATATGATCTCTGCAGCCTACAACCTACCAGGGAATCCTAGGGTGTTCTGTGACTGTCAGGATAAGCCCTAGAATCCTACTCAGAAGCTGTCCAGAAGATGAAATCTAGGGACTCTGACAACTGCCCAGTAGATTTATTTGCTAATTGATGGCTGAACACAGTCTGCCTTCACATGTGCTTTTGTCCCTGGCATAGTGGACAGAGAATGGGACCTGAAAGAAGAATGCCCTTGGGTTAGAATCTGCCTCTAATACTCGTTTGATGGGATGAGTAGCAGCCACCTTGGGAGGAATCCCTGAGACACAGCAACCCATCAGACAAAGGACATCCTGCAGGGACAGTGGCATAAAGCAGAGGAGAGTATACTGATAACAGCAGTTTTGAAATCCTCAATAAACTTGATTTTTGGTGCTCTTAATCTGAGATAGGTGGAGAGAATATGGATTTTAAAGTCAGGATCTGGATTCAAATTCTGACTTTGTCATTCATTCCTTCTGTGATTTTTGTTAGCCTCCATGGTCCTCAGTTTCCTTTTCTGTAAAAGAAGAGGGTTGGATGGCATGACCTCTGAGATTCCTTTTGGGCCTAGACTCAGGGTCCCATCACTTGTAACATCCAGTTCAGTTGTCTCTCCCATACAGATACTTCTAGCATATCTTAAAGCAGCCGTGAAATTTTGGTTTGATGGTTTTGAAGACATGGTCTTCAATGATAACTGTAGTCTCTGTGGGAGACACCTCTGAAGGTGCTGGTAAAGGTCACAGAACACAGATCTAGCCCTGAAGGGACCTATGGCCTTGGGTCACCCTTGCCCCTCTCTCATCTGAGCTGGACTCAACTGCCTCCAAGGTTTCCCTGGGCTCTCAATGTGGCCTCCTCGGATCCCAAGATATACTAATGAAGGAAATAAGCTGCATCATTCTTAGTCTTGCAAGAGAGAAAACTAACCAACAGGCAACCGATGGGTCCCAATGAAGTCCTTAAAACACCAGGAAAGAAATCGAGGAATACCTCCAGCCCATTCGATTGCTCTCCAAGCCCCAGAACATCTTATGGGAGGATGGGAATGAGAGTCCAACAGGATGGGGAGATGTGAATAGAGAGTGATACGTATGCTGGGAGGAAGCACGTGAATTGGGGTGATGCCTCACCCCTCAGAGAATCTAAGGAAAGACTGTGAGCATAATCAGATGCGGAAATCCATGAGGAGCCCTTTGCCAACCTTAAAGGTCTATTGAGAGGTCAGTGTTCATTTTAATCATGAGTGATGGCAGCATACTTTGAAACCTGAGACCCTACCTATAAAGACTAAAGGTAGAAGCCCACATACCAGTTTTCCACAGAGAATTCCACAGGTTTCTATGCCCCTCACTGTGTTTGACTCAGCCAAGAGCAGGAATCGATGACAAAGATCTTTGGGCAACAGGACACATCGCAAACCCTCCACCACCAGGTCTGAAAGAGATAGGGAGAGATAAACAGCTCAAGGCCAGGCCCAGTTGTTCTGAAACATTCTCAGGAGCAGAACTCTCTGTAGTGAGCATCCAAGGCACAGCTCAATCCTATTCCCCAGTGGATCTCATTTTATGTTAAAGATAGCCCAGTCTAAGAGTTAATAAGACAAAGGAAGCTGATATAGCAAGAGCTTTGGGGGAACTCAGATCATTCCAATTCAACAAAGGACAAGTTTACTGTTCACTATGCCCAGCCTGGGATGCCAAGCTCCAATGAGACCAAAAAAAACCCAATCCCTTCCCCCCCCCAAGGACTTTATTTTCTACTGGGGGTGGGGGGAAGGGACAGTTAAGTAGCTAAGAAAGAAAGGTAATTTGTAGAGAAGGAAGGAACTGATGGGTAGGGGCATCAGGAAAGCCTTCCTGTAGGAAATGGTCCATGAGAAATGTGATGGACTCTAAGAAACAGAGATGAGGGCATTTTAGACATGCCAAGGTGGGAGATAGAATGCGCAGTTACGGGGTCAGAAAATGGTCCCATTAGGCCAGAACCTGGAGAGAAGTCATAGAAAATGAGTCTTGAAAGAATATTCAATTTAAAAGTAAAAATATTTCGATGCCAGTCTGGTCATTATAGAGATTCCAATCCATAGCATGAAACATCCCCACCCTGTATTGTTAGCTGCCTATTATTAAATGGCCAGCCTATCCCAACGGAGTCAAAATCAAATGGAAATAGGGGCTATTAAACCACACTTAAGGATCCTACCACCACATATTGACTTAGAAAACCATATATATCAACATTATTTGTGTCTTGTTGTATTTGTTTTTATTTTGATGAATATTCCCCAGTTATATTTTAATCTGGCCAGTATTTGACACCTCTGGCAAGTATCTGTACACCATGGAAGGTAAGGTTCCACTCAGTTCCCACCCAAAGTTTCATAAATATGGTGCCAAGGGTCAGGCTTGACGGTGGGCCAGTCATGTCCCATGACTTACTCTGGACAGCGCTCAGAGTGGCAGCTGGCTTCAAGGCTCTGCTCACCGGTGGTGACTGGCCAGAATATGTGGGCACATCCCTTTTAGGAGCTGGATCCGAAAAGACATTGAGGGAGGGACTGTTATGATGAGGGGAGAAGCAAGGTAGGGCATTGCCATCGATCTGCTCGGACAGCATGGCTGGGGCCTCCTGGCTGCGCAGCTGGTCTCGGGCCAGCTCCTGCTTCCTCAGCTGGTCTTCGAAGAAGTGGAACTGCTCCGTCTCCAGCTGCTGCCGCCGCATCTCAGCGATCCGCTGCTTCTCGGCCTCGATCAGTCGTTGGTGCTCCAGCTTCCTGAGGACGTCGGCTTTGTATTTGTTCTGAAACAAAGGCATTGCCAACGAATACCTTTCTAAGGGGTATCCCTGACTTCCAAGGATGTGCCAGGGAAAAGGGGCAAGAAGGGGCAGAGCTGGGAGCTTCCAGGTGGCCACAAACCTCCTCAGAAACCCTGGCAGAATATTTCCAACTCCACGTATCATCAGAGGTGTTCCAGCAGGGCACATTTAGAACTGGAAGGGAGTGAGCCTAAGCCTGCTTCATTTACAGATGAGGAAACTGAGGGTGAGAATGGAGAGGTGCTTTTCTCCAATTCACAAAGCAAAGTCTAGATTCGAACCCAGGTCCCTGAGGCCCAATGGAGCTTTCTTCACACAAGGGCTGACCTGTGGAGGACCACTCGGTTAGCGATGTTTGAGGACTTAGGGCTCTCTTCTCAGCACCTCTTTTTTGCCAGCCTTCTCCTTGAAGGCCACCTTGTATAGACCCTCTATGGCTCTTGTAGGGACCCAGGAATCTCTACCTCTCAATTAGAACATAAACTTCTGAGAGCCCAGTTGTTCTTGAATTTTCTTTGTAGCCTTTGCACTCATCATGGAAGCAGGCATACAGTAAGCACTCAATAAATGCTTTTGGATTGACTGACTTTTCTCTGACTTTTTTTTTAGAAAGATTTTATTTATTTTGAATTTTCCAATTTCCCCCCATTATTGCTTCCCTCCCCCTGACTTTCTTACAACCCCAAATATAATGTCGGAATCCCGGAAGGTGTAGGATAAAGCACAAGATCCGTGATTTAGAGGTAACGTGATGGTACAGTGAATACAGCCTTGGAGTCGATGAATTAATCAACATTTATTGAGTGCCTACAGTCTCGATCACTGTGCTAAGTGAGAGGGATACAAAAATGGGCAAAAAGCCCTCAAGGAGCTTTTCATTTAATGCAGGGAGACAACATGCAAACATATATGTGTGGGAATATGTGCATACATACACAATAGAAATAACTGGCAGAAAGAAGGCAAGAAGGGTTGGGGAAGGCTTCCTGTAGAAGACCTCAATTGGGACTTAAAAGAAGCCAGGGAGTCAGTGGTCAGAGTGAAGGAGATAGAGTGTTCTAGAATGGGGGTCAATCAGAAGGAAAAAAAGTTCAGACCTGGAAACCAGCCAGGAAACCAGTGTTAGGATCCAAATCTGGCCTCAGATATTTATTTGCCACATGATCTGGGGCAAAGCATGAACAATTAATAAATGCTTATTGAAATGTTTAAAAATTAAATTTAAATTTTGAGCTAGAAGGGGCTTTAAAGAATGATCAGTATGACATCCTTCTTTTTTGAATGGGTTCCTGAAGCCTAGAGAGAACCTCGAGGAGAGACATGCTCAT
Source organism: Macrotis lagotis (assembly GCF_037893015.1). NCBI lineage: Eukaryota > Metazoa > Chordata > Mammalia > Peramelemorphia > Peramelidae > Macrotis > Macrotis lagotis. The sequence continues at coordinate 11,218,942 of NC_133661.1, forward strand.
GTCATACCATAGTAAGATGGGGCAGGATATGATTCCGGATCCTCAGACTCAAAGCCAAGCATTCTTTCCATGGACTCTGTGACTCCTGTGACCTCAACGTCTCACACAAACCAACCTTTCAGCTGGCATCTGTTAGGACTACCCCAAACCCACTCCTTTCACTCTCTTTTCAACCAATTTGGCAATCTGGCTTCTCTACCTTCAGTGGTTCAGGCCCCATCACTTTTCTCTTAGACTATTTAGTTTCCTAATTGGTCTCCCTGTCTTGAGGTCTTCCTCACTGCTGCTTTTCCTCCCCACAGCTACCAAACTGATTGATCAAGTGTAGGTCTGATCCTGCCATTACTCCTACTGCCTCCACCTCAATAAATTCCAATGGCTCCCTGTTCCCAGGATTAGCTATAAACTCATCCTTTTAGTCTTCAAAGCTCTACAGGACCTCACCCCAACTTGACCTTTCCAATCATATTTTGGTTCTCACACACTCCCTGGTCTGCTGGTCCACTTTGCTGCTCCCCACCTAGGATGCTTCATCTCCATCTCCACCTCCATGCCTTTGTTTGGCATCCCTCCTACCTGGAACATCTCCTTCCCTCCACCTCTCAGAATCCTAGCTTCCTTCAGTACTCAACTCTAGAACCATTTTCTATAAGAAATCCTTCCTGTTGCTAGTGCCTTCTCCTCCCCCCCCCTTCCCCATCTTATATATTCAATTTTGTGTATGTTCGAATATGTCAACTTTTACCTCCCTCTTAGAATATAAGCCTTCTAAGATCAGGGAAAATTTTGTTTTTGTATTTTTAAGCCAACCATTTTGCATATAGTTGGGATTTAATAAATGCTGGTTAATTGGTTGACTGTGTCCAGGAAGGATTGGACAATCATTTTCAAAGTCAATACCAATGGGTTACCAAGCAGTAATGGCATTCAAGAGCCTTGATGAAGCAAAAGAGATAAACAAAATAGAACATGCTTTGAGAAAATGTGAAAGAAAGGGGTGGATTCATGTTCTGAAGTCTGGGGTCTTGGGTATGGTCTTTCTCTCTCCTCTGTTTGGGAGTCAGCTTTTTCTCTAGAGAAGGATCTGAAAGATGCCTCCCCTCCCTTCTGGAAGGGATGAGTATCAGCAGAATTTGGAGCACAGCCACAAGACCCCAGACTCAAAGTGATAAAAGAGAGAACAATGCCCAACCTTATTGAGTCCTGACCCACCAGACCCAATCCAAGATTCCAAACCTCATTCGCTGAGCAATGTACTCTGACCCCAGATCTGGTAGGAGTGCCCTCTACTCATCTCTACTCAACTGACCTAATGATGCCTCTGTGGGCAGCCTCAGGACAAAGAGCCCACTTTCAATCATGATCAGAAATCCATTTTCTAACACTTTGCTGTATTAGCTACAGCAGAAAGATGGAGACCACAGCCTGAGGGGAAATGCTCTTGAGAATTAGGGGTATGAATTTTTCATTGATGTTTGACATCAGCATGGTGTTAATTTTTCATCAGAATGCCTAGGACATTGGAGAGATGCATCACACAGAAATGAAATCCAAAGAAATGTTCGACACAGAAAAAGACAATGAACGACACAGCTGTCCAACTTACTTTGCTTTGCAAGCATTCTTGGTATTCTACGTTATATTTCTTTAAAAGATCCTTTTTCAATTCATCTGTCCTTGGGAAGGCAATCTCCTTCAGTTTCTTTTAAAAATATATATATAATATTGATTAGTGGGGATTTCAGGAGAGCACTTTCAGATCAACAGCTGGGGAGTAGAGTGAGACAAGGAATACCAAGGCAAACAGAAAAATTTGTCTTTCTTAAGAGTACAAACAACACCAGAGAGGAGCATAAACTCTATCTGTACCCCAGGGCTTAGGCCAGTACCCAGTATAGGTCTGTGTTTAATTTATAAATGCTTGCCAACTGGCTCTTCTACTGTGGGCACTGTCTAATAGAATGCTGGACCTGGGGTTAAGAAGACCCAGGTCCAAATCCCCCCCTTGGACCCTTTTGTATCTCTGAATAGACCATTGCCCATCTGAACCTTGGGCAACACATGGAGACGTATCTAGGATGTTAGAGGGGACTGGCATTGTGCGCATTGTGGAGAGCGTTGGAGCACGGTGGGTTCCCATCAGCCTGACCTAGCTATTTTAGGGGCTATGTCTAGTAATTTTCACCATAAGACAAATGTGGATTTTTACCTTGGAGAGCCGGGCTGTGGATGTGTGGGAGCTTTCCCTACCAGCCCACACCACAAGCCTTCCAAACTTTATAAGCCAAGCATTTTGAATTGCTGTCCTTGAAAAACATGGATCCCCTGGTGGCCATTGTTGTGGTGATGAGCCTCTAGGGCCCAGAGGGTTGCTCCCAAGTGCCTTTAGGCCTAGGTCTTTCCCTGAGCCCACCCCCAAAGTCTCTCTAACCTTGGGAGACCAGCCAGAGCTTGGGAGCCTGGGCAGAGTCCTTGGATGGGGTCAGCTGTGCACCACCACATTGAGCCATCAGAGGACCTAGACCCATAGCCACACCCCTACCCCCTTCTCCTTCCAACTCTAAAGCCAGGTCCACACAGGTAAAAATGTTGTGACTTGGGCACACACACACTTCAATTTTACAGCTATCTTAACAATTAGAATGGCACCCAGTGCCACCTTCACAAGGGATGGGGCCACATCTATGATTCCAGATGGCCAGCCTGCCAAGCCTGATCCTTGTTGGTGTGTGTCTCAGGTTCATTTTCCCTGAGAAGAAAGGAATGAAAGGATGACTTCCCCACCACCTGACTGACTAGGTGGCCCCCATGCCTGTTGTCTCTGAATGGTTAGCATCAGTGAAGCCCCACCAATAACCAGGTAATAATGTGTAGCCAGAGAGATCAAAATGACTAAAGAGTTGGGGGCAGGGGGGTGGGGGACAGAGCCAGGCCTCTCAGTACCTTCATGATATCCTGTTTTTCTGGGATTGCACATTGCTGATAGTCTCGGTGGTTGGGCAGCTTCTCGACAAACAGGCTGGAAGAGGAAAGAAGAGAGCTTTTTGCATTGTGGTGAAGAAAGGAAGAGAATCTTTTATATATGAAAAGCTTAATTCATTCCTGCATCCTGGTCTTCTTCTCCTGGGTTTTTTGAGATGTTAGTCTAGTTAGCTCAATACTGGCAGGGAAGGGTTAGAACAGGGCCAAGGTTATGGCCTGGGTGCTGGCATAAGCCAGGGGCAGGGTGATTCAATGGGTAAAGGGCTAGACTGGGGCCTCTGACCTAGTTATTCTCAATCCTAGGCTGGGGTACCATCTTGCCCACTTCCTTTTGGAATGCCAAGAACAGAGTTGGCCACCAGATTTTATCAAGTTGAGATTTCTGTTTCTGAAACCCAAAGTTGGAAAAGGGGCCGCTGTTTGAGACAGGGGCTAGGAATGTTTCCCCTTTTCACATTTATGAGATTAAAAAAAAGTCAATCCACATGGGAGGGATTGCCATCAACTGGGTTCTCCTTTGGCAGCTGAGAACTACCTCTGTGGGCAGACACAGGACAAAGAGCCCACTTTCAATCATGATCAGAAATCCATTTTCTAGCATTTTGCATTATTATTAGCAGCAGAAAGGTGGAGAGATCACAGGTGGAGAGACCAATGGTCAGGAAGCGAGCAAGAGCGGGGTGAGTCCCTTTTAATTTCTCCCTTGGCAGGAGTTGGGAATGAGACTAGGTGTTTTTCTGTTGTTGCTAAATGACTCCCCTAGCCCCTTCCCTAGTCTGGGAACTCCCAGAAGACCAGCAGCAAATAGGCTGAAGCAACAGATGGGCCTGGGCTCCAGAGACAGCGGCGAATCAACACTTGTAATGAGGCTTCCTCTCAGCAGTGGCAGGGACCCAGTGGGCTTCCCCAACTTTAGCTCAATATAGCAACAGCAACATAACTTAGGAAATGCATTCAGTGTATCCAAAGGAAACAAGACTCAGAGAGATCTATTACCCAGCATTTCCTAAGCCCTGGTGTTATGTTCCTGACCTTGGTCAGCTTACATTCAATCCTGCCAAGAGCAGCCTTCTATCCACTGTGTTTGGGTGCCACCCATCATTGGCTGCCACCCCATGCCCCACTGGCCATTTTCAGCTATGAGAAAATGGAGGGAGGTCTCAGACTGGTTACACAGTGAGCCAGCGACAGACACAGGGCAAGACACTCCCCCCCCCTTCTCCTGATTCCCTGTCCAAGCCGTAAGGATAAGCACAAAAGACTTACGTTATAAATTTGTTATAGAGGACAAAGGCATTTTCCAAGTTCCCTTCCTCCAGGTACACCGAGGCCATTCGCTCCATTTCCACCCCAGAGCGGAAGTAGCGGCGGGGAGTGATGTCTTCGTTGATGGTGATGTTGCATCCTAGCTTGCTCAAAGCCCGCACACGTTCCTCAGGACTCAGGGACACATCGGTGTGGTCTGGTCCAGCAGCTAACTTTTTCTGCAAAGCAACAGAGCTTTCTTGGTACAGGAATCATGGCTAGTCCAGTAATGATGGAACTCCTGACCTTCTCCTTGGTGAAGCAGAATTGGAGGCTCAACTAGGGAATGGTGCTTGGAGGTCAGCCCGCCCAGCTCCGATGAAGGACCAGAGACATCTCTGAGACCTCTAGCTCAAGGTCATGCAAGTATGAAGTTGAAAGCCAGGATCTGATTCCTGGTCTCCTGACTCCAAGCCCATGGGATCAATGTCTCCATCAAAGGTACACTGTTGGTGAAGGTGTAAGGGGGCAAGTGGTGTATCCTGTTTTTAAAATCTTGTTCCTTTCTAGGAGATAGCTAGGTGTTCAGATCTTCAATCCAATCCAATTCAAATCAACAGGCCTTTACTAAGAACGCCCTGTGTGTAAGGAAGGCACTCTGTCTGGTCCCAAAGATTCAGATGAAAGAGAAACAGCCCTTGCCCTCCAGGAACTTACTTTCCAGTGGAATTAGTCATAATTCAGAATTATTACAGCCAACACAAAATCTGAGGAGGAGGTGTCTCCATGAAGAAGGAGAGGTGGGCGAAGGGTTCCAGAAGCCTGAAAAGCCTGAGGGTTCTGAGACAATGGATTCCAGGGATTGGTAGCTTGGGCCCAGGTGAGAGATAGGGAGTAGTTGGTGTGGGTTAGAAAACTACTTGAAAAGGAAGTGCTACTCCTAATTGTTTATTCTCTGGTACAAAGGCCAGTGGTCCACCCTTGTTAAACCTGCCTGGTTTGTCCAAAAATCCAGAATAGAATTACGATGTCTTAAGAGGTTCAGAGGATTCACCAAATATTTATTAAATATCTTCTGAGTCTTACTAAGTGGGGATCCAGGAAGGGTTCTTTTCTTGGACCCAAATCACCCACCTGAGTCACCCAGTGCTGTGACATGGAGCAAGAGCGTCCTGAATTCAGGTCTCACTTTTGATACGTCCTAAGTCTGTGTGACCAAAGCCAAGGCAAATTTAATCTCTTTGAGCCTCAGTTTTCTCTTTTCCACAATGGGACACTTATCTCACAGGGCTCTTGTGAGATTGAGACCTCTGTGGATTGTACTCTCTAAGCTTTAACAGACCAATGTCAGAGGTTCTTCCTGCAACTGTATTATCTGCTCACCTGCTGAATTTCTTCAAAAGAATGATGCCAACATGAATGTTGAAAGCTTATCTTTGCATGTGGGTGGAATAATAAATAATAAATTTTTGACAAAGAAAAAAAAAGAATGAGTTGTCTAAGGGGAATCGTCTAAGCCTTGACAGAGGGTTCCTGAACCAAGATCTAAAATGAGAAGGGAGAGACCCCCAGAGCTACTTCCTTTTCAGAGATGAGGAAACTGTTCCAGAGGGGGTGTGACTTAGCCAACATCATAGTAACATAGTAAGCTAGGATTTGAACCTGCGGCCTCTACCTGAGCACCCAGATGGTGCGATGGAGAGAACACTGGACCTAGAATCAGGAAGCTCTGAGTTCGAATTTAGTCTCAGGCACTTCCTAGCTGTGTGACCCTGGTAAGTCACTTCACTTCTGTTTGCCTCAGCTTCCTCATATGTAAACTGGGGAAAATAAGAGTATCTCCTCCCAGGGTTGCTGTGAGAATATTTGTATAGTGTTTAGCACAGGACCTGGCAGGTAGTAGCCATTTAATAAAGGCACTTTCCTTCCCTCCTCTCTGTATTCTGACTTCCAAGCCTCATCATCAGCATCCCACTAGCCTTCCTGTTTGAGTAGCCTCAGACTCCCTAGAAACAAGCTTCCCTAATGCACTAGAACCTTTCCTTCTTGTATTTATAGGAAACTTTAAGGGACCTGAGAAAACACTTGTTGTAGAGTCTGTGTTTTCATCCTCTTTTCTCCCAGATTGGTTCCCACATGGAAAACCCAATGTAATTCAGGTCAACAAACATTAAATAAAAACTTACTATGTGCAACTGAGGCACTGTCTCAGTGGATGTGGAGAGCAAAAGTGAAAGCAAGTCCACTGCCCATCTCCTGGCCCAGAGGGGCTGGACTCAGGGTTCAGAAGGCACCATCTACTTTGTGGACATGGGCCAAAGGGAGAATTCTTTTGCTTGACTGGATGTATTTGTTGCAAGCTTAAGTTAATCAAGTGGGATCAAAGGAAAAAGGAAGCAATAAAGCATAGAAATTTTGATCACTGAAAGGAATTAAATTAAATTTTTAAAAAATCCATAGCCCCTGTCCTCAAGAAGTTTATTTTTTAGTGGAATCAAAGTCCTAAGAGGAATTTTCTATCATTAGAGCATTGCAGTAATCCTGAAAAAATGAGTAATGTAGATATTATCCCCATTTATGGAAGAGAAAATTGAGACTCAGAGTGAGGATGGCTTATTTAGGGTCATACAACTATCAAGAACCAGAGATAAGATTCAAACCTAGATTTCTCCTGATTCCAAATAGCACCATCTTTCCATTAAGCTCTCTGTCTCTTGCCAACCTCTAAATTTAAAAGGTTTTTTTTTACTCAACAGACTCTTGGCCATAGCAGGAAGTCAGTCATCCTTTAAAAAGAAACTAGAAGTTCAATAAAAATTGAACAGTTTCTGGGAGGAAAAATGAAACTGAGTCAGCCCAGATTTGTTTTGAGCAGGGGGTTTTAACTCAGTGCTGAGAACCAGACTTTCACATTGAAAGATACCAGACTCCTCATATGAAAAAAATGGCCCCATAGTGGGTTGGAGAATGGCCAAAGTGCTCCAAGGATTGTTGGAACATTGGATGAATGTCTCCTACCTTTGTCGAACCCAATGACATGAGTACCCAGCACTCCCTCTCTAGCAGATGGAAGCCTTTTCTACCCAAAACACCCCCTCCAAAAGGCCAGGCTCCCATGATGAGCAGACTCATGCAAAATGCAGAGCAGCCTTGTTATTTTTAGTCCTAGTGAGATGGCAGCATTATTAATCACTTCCTCAAAGAAAGAGATGGGAAGATGCCAGGTGGCTGCAGAGGGGCCCTCTATTAGGCAGCCCCAAAGTGTGGGCCATGGTCATGGTCTGGGCTTTTATATATATATATATATATATATATATATATATATATATATATATATGTGTGTGTGTGTGACAGAATAAATGTGAGGGTGTGTTAGTGTGTTTGTTAGAGAATGTGACTATCTGTGTGTGTGAGTGTATGTGTATAAGAGAACAAATGGGAGTGTGTGAGTGGGTGTGTGTATAACAGGACAAATGTGAGTGTAAGTGTGATTTTATGTGTTTGAGAGAGAGAATGTGATCATATATGTAAGTATGTGTGTATAAGAGGTGTATTTGTTAGAGAATATGACAGTATGTGTGAGTGGGTGTGAGGTATAGAACAAACATGAGTGTATGTATGAGTATGTGACTTTGAGAGAGCAAATTCAAGTGTATATATGAGTTGTGTATATAAGTGTGTGCATGTGAGTGTATTGTGAGTGTGTGAGAGAATATGAGTGTGTCCATGTATATAAGCATTTTTCTAAGTGTGTGTGTGTGTGTCTGAGAGAGCATGTCACTGGATTGTGCATGAGTGTCAGACTGTGAGTGTGGGACTATAGGTGTGTGGGTGTGATAGTATGTGAGTGTGTGTGCATGAATATGGGTGTGAGTATTTGTGTGAACGTGGAAGAGTGTGTTTGTGCATAGGAGTCTGGAGTGGTCAGGCTTCTCCAAAGGGCATCCTGGGCATCAGCCGGCGACCCACCAGAGAATTCACAGTCAAGGGCTGATCCATGGCGCTCCGGCTGGCTTCGGACGAAGCTCTTTAGTCTTCCTTTTCGATCTCTGCATCTGTTGACAAAAGACAAAAGCCGAGGAGGATCAGTCCGAGATCTGGAGCCAACCGAACTCGGCTGACATTTCTGAAGGAAGGGTCTGCTCCACACCGGGTCCGGGGCTGGTTATCAGGGGCAGAAAAGGAGAAATGGAACCTCCTGGGGCTCCATTCTCATCCAGAAAGTTGATGAGCCATAATGCATCTCTCCAACCATACAGAAAGAGAAGCTCCTGTCCACCCTGCAAGTCATCTGGCTTCTGCCTGGAGCCCTCCCCAGCCTCCAAAGGCAGCCCTCCATTTATGGGGGTGATTTTCCTGGTAAACAGATTAGTTTTGCCTCTCTGCAACTTTGCAGACCTCCTCAGTTGGTCCACAAGGTGGACTATTTGTTTGGCGTGATGATGCTCTCCGGGGCCGAGCCACCGAGTCAGACCTCTCCTTCCCATGACAGACGTCCAACCCTAGACACTGACTCCCTTGTCCATCCGTTCCTGGTGCCTTCGCTCAATTCTGCCATTGCACCTGGGGGAGGCTTCTCCCTTCCTGGCCACCCCTCCCTGATCACTCCACAGCTCATCCATCCTTCATCTCCTCATCTCTCAGACAAGGCCTCTGAAGCCAAGTGCTGATTAGGAAGGAAAATAAACAATGGAATAGGATTGAATTGTTCTGTCTGATGGAGGTCAAGGAGAACAGTGGATGCTTAGAGAGGGAGAGACCAACCGTCATGGCCTGGGCTAATCCCAGAAGACTTCCTGAAGGTGGGGGCAGGGGGTGGATCTGAGCTGGACCTCCAAGGGTGGGGGGTGAACATGGATGAACAAGGGAGGAGAGGAGGGATGGCACCACAGGACAGGGCTGAGAAAGGGCTTGGAGGCAGGAACGACCACTGTGCAGGGATTTTTGTCTACATCCTCAGGGCCAGCTGGCTTGGGCAACCTAAAAATAGCCTTTGGGCCTCAGAAGGAAAGCTGACTCAGGTCTGGAACCTCAGGAAACCAGGCCATGGGGAGGCCGCTGTTTACTCTGCAGCCTCACTGAATGCAGGCAGGCAGGTTTGGGGAAGTAAGACTCCTCAGCCAGGAGGATCAAATAACCGGAGGCAAGACCCTGGCGGTGGAAACAGGTCCACTCTAGGGAGGAAACCTAAATGGAGTTACCTTCAGTCTCACTCCCCTCCCTTTTCCCTTTCCTTTTCTCCCTCTGTCTCTCCCATCCTTCTTGCCTTCTCTACTTCCTCTTTCCTTCTTTCCCTCTCTCCTTTCCTTCCTTCCTTCCTTCCTTCCTTCCTTCCTTCCTTCCTTCCTTCCTTCCTTCCTTCCCTCTCTCCTTCCTTCCTTCTCTCTTTCCTTCTATCTCTCCCTTTCCTTCCTTCTTTTCTTCCTTCCTTTCATTTTTCCTTTTTTTCCTTCATTTCAGGTTATGGATTCTCCCTTTTTTCCTTCATTCTGTCTCTTGGTTCTCCTCCCTGTAGGATCATTCCCTCTCAATTTCCTTATCAGACTCATCATCCACATCAGACACAAGACACAGGTGGCCCCCAGTATTCCCAAGTATGATCCAAATCAGAGTAAAATATAATAAAAAAATATTGTATTCAACAAAATGGAAATACAACAAAACATAGATAATATAACATTTTAAAATTAAATCAATATGTAGCCCATAAGGACTCTCCTATATGGCTGAGTGGCCCCCAATTTCTACATGGATCTGACACCACTGATGCCATCATGTTCCTCACATTCCTCAAGGCTGTCCTGGGCCCTCTTCTCTTCCTTCTATGTGATGCCTGTGTCCTGACCTTCATTTACCTCCCTTCTGAATATGATCGGTCTACATAGACTTATAAATGTCTGGGTTATCATCTTTGATAGAATGTGTACTCTTTGAGAGTGGAGATGGTTTAGGTTTTTGTCTTGTTAATACACCAGGTGCTTAATGAATGCTCATGGATCAGTGTAAGCCCCTATCATGGACACACTGTACCTGGAGGAATCAAGACAGACAAGAACTATTTCCTGCCTTCAAGGAACTTACATTTCTAACAAGGAAGAAAACTCATCCATCTGTAGGTGTCTAAAAGAGATTCCCAAAGGTATAGGTCACCAGTTACTGTGAGAGCAGGAATTGTCTCAACCATTTAAAGGTCTTGACCCTGAAGGAGTCAATGTCCAATTGGGAGAAAAGCAAATGCTCTGAGGTGTCCTGAGAGGAGGAAGTGATCAGTGCAAACCTCCCATGGTTTGAATGGGAGCACTAAGTCAGTGAGGGGTGTCTACACTAATTTTTTTGACACTTTGCCAAATCTCAGGAAATTGGTGTGGTTGGTTGGTTGGTTTTTGTCCTTCATTATGGAAGAAGACTAGGTTTGAGACAAATCACAGTGTGTCCAACTGTGGCTGATCAGACCAAAATGAGCTGGGAACGTTCTACCACAGATCCAGCATAAATAGTAGAGATGAATGCCTCGGATGTTTACTCCAAATTTACTATGTGTTGCTTGGCTGGGGTTCAGCAAGATGCCAAATTGATGATGTAGGAACTTGGATTTTTCTCACACTTCAGCAGGAACTCCCTCCCCCCAAATTCCAAAGTCAGGTCTTGGGCAATGAAAACTCTTTGTCCTGGAGTTAGGTCATGATTCCTTGGAAGAAGATGGTGCTTGCAGGTTCATTGGCAAGTCCAGACTAGAGACTGGAGGACATGGAAGTTTCTGATATATTCTAAGACAAACTAATTGCAGATAAAGCAATGGAGAGAAAAGATTTTTTTCCAAATTTTCTATCTTTCACTTTTCTTGTCTCATTTCTGTAGAGTTGAAGGGATCAAATCACCTTCAAATTTAAGATAAGGATGAGAGAAAAATCAATAGTATTTTAAGTTTTGCAAAAGACTTTGTAATAATAATCGCTAGCATTTCTAGATTGTCGAAAGATTTGCAAAACACTGTCCAGTTGCAATTTTTATTATCTTCCATTTATCAATGGGTGTAGAGAGGTTAAGCCACTTGTGCAGGGTTGCAGAGGCAGGAAGAATCTGAGGCAAAATCTGAACCCAGCTCTTCCTAGTTGTAAACCTAAGTTCTAACTTATTACACCAGAGAGCCCATAAGTACGAATTTCCTGACTGGTATCAAACAAAATTCATGAGCAAAATAAAAACTTTAACGTAAATCAGGTAGAAGGTGGCATGGATAGAGTCACTGCTATGGGGTTAGGAAGAACTGAGTTCAAAGCTGGAAAAAAGCCACTTACTAGCTGTGTGCCCCAGGCAAATCTTTTCACTTCTGCCTGCCTCAGTTTCCTCTACTATAAAATACAGGCAATAAAGCACTTAAGTCACAGGGCTGTCTTGAGGATCAAATAAGATAATAACTGTGAAGTGTTTGGCGAACTTGTATAAATATGAGCCATTACTAATAATTAATAATAAAAATATCTGCGGCCCCAGTTTCCTCCCTTGTAAAATGAGGGAGTTAGACTTACTGGCCTCCCAAGCTCCTCCCAGATCCACACCGGCCCTCTCTCTGCCCCTAGCTGGAGCATTGGTTCAGTCTCTGATCTCTTTTCCTGCAGCCTTTCCCAACCCTTCAGGGGCTGGAGAGGGAAGGCCTCCTTTCTGGCTTTGTGAGTTCTGAATTCAAGACTTCTCCTGCCCCATCCTTCTGGGTCTCACCATCCAACTGGTTAGTAGACCATTCTGTTTCTGACTGTTTCTGTCTGTTTCTGTGTGTGTCTGTGTGTGTGTGTGTGTGTGTGTGTGTGTGTGTGTGTGTGTGTGTGTGAGCTAAGGGGCAAGGGAAGAGATGGATGGAGAACTAGAGGGGAGAAGCCATTGAATCCGATCTCTCATCTCTGGATGAGGAAACTGAGACTCCTGAGGTCATCTACTTGGTGAATGGCAAGGCCAGCATTTGAATCCGGATCTTTTGATTCTCAAACCAGAGCTCAGCCCTGTGTCCCATCCTCTTGCTCATCTCATAGGATCATGGACTTTGAGGAAGAAGGAATTTCTGAGGCTATTGAAACCAACCTCCTTATCTGACAGACAAGTAAACTGAGGCAGAGAGCTGTAACTTGGCTTGCCAATGTCATGCAGTTGGAAGTGTCAGAGACCCAAACCAGACCCTCTGATTCCTGATTCCTGTCACATAGAAATATAAATAGCATTATGGGAAATTATGTTATTAAACTGTCCAGTTTCCTTTTCATTAGTATCCTGGTCATAGGAAAATAGTTTCTTTAACAAGAAAATAGATCAGGATAAGAAAATTTGACACTAAAAGTCAAAATATAAAGGCACAAACACAGAACAAAGATTGTGTGAGGCCAGAGAGCCCTCTAGATAAAAAGGTCATTTCCCAGGCCTGTCTGCGGTCTCATCCCTGCCAGCAGAATGGGGACTTGCCACTTCCTCAGGAAGTCATTCTACACTCTTTGATGCTTCTGGGAAATGACTCACTCGGAAATATTGATCTGAGGTTCAAGAGTCAAGGGGAATCGAGTCACGAGATCCCACTTTGGGAGTCAGGGGAGAATTGAGAGGTCACCCAGTCCAGGTCCTAATTGTACAGAGGAGAAAATGGAGGCCTGGAGAGTTAACCTGATCTTGGGATGATGTAGTCAGAAAGTGGCTGAGCTGAGATTTGAATCCAGTCCTATGATTCCGATCGAGTCCTCTGACATGTGTCAGACTGTGGAGAGTGAAGGGATGACTGACAAGGAGACAACTATGCAATACTCACTTTTCTCCTCTTCCCACTGTGGAAGGAAGGTGGACATGAAGGGCAGTCCCTGATCTTTCTTTTTTTTAATGTTTTTGCAAGGCAGTGGGGTTAAGTGGCTCACCCAAGGCCACACAGCTAGGTCATTATTAAGTGTCTGAGGCAACTCAAGTCTACATTACATACCAAAGAGATAGCCATCCCTATAGTGCCAGCCCCATTGGTAATCCATTTACAAGACCCTTTGAGACCTCACAAAGGACTAGACTGGTCACCGGTGGAGGCTCTACTCAATGCTCTTTTTTTTTTAAAAGCTGGAGCAGAAACATGGAGTCACCCTGGGTCAGAGAAATGGGCTCCAAAGGAAATTCAGAGGTTTGAGGTTGGACTTCCAGTTTGGCCACTGGCTAGTTGGGTGACTCCAAGCAAGTCACCATTCTACTCTGAGCCTCAGTTTTTCTCATCATTAAGAAGTGGTAGGAAGGATGGACGGACTTAGGGATTTATTGAAGCTCCTGCGACTTGGACTGGATGGACAGGGCAAAGGATGGACTGATGGCTTCTCCAACTCCAGGGTCATCCCCGAGCTAGGAGAATCAGGTCACCATCAATCTAGAAAGAGGCTGGCTAGAGTCAGATGAAGGGCTTTATGTGACTGAAAGGACAAACCCTCCCCTGAAAGTTTAAGAAATACTTCTTAAAGATGGGGAGTCCCATAGCAAAATTCAGCAGATCTTTGGTTACCCCAAATGAATTTTTCTGGTCACCCATTTTTCTGGAAGATTGAAGATTTATCCCTTCTTTAAATGCCACAGCTTCTTTTTTCTCCCATTCTAAGCAGTTTGGCTAGAATTCTTCTAAAGCATCACACAAGTTCCTATCTCCTTGAGCAGAATGTACCAAATATAATTTAAGCTCTGTCTGATGACTCAGGGTCATGAGGATCATAGGTTTGGAGTAGGAAGGGACCTCAGGAATAATTCTATCCAATCCCTTCCCTTCTCTAGACAGGAAAAATGAAACCTGGAGACTTGCCCAAGGTTATACAGGCATCTGAGGTAGGATCCAGGAGGTTTTCAGAAGGAGATTGTTGCAGTGAATCATGGCTCAAGTTCAGATTTGGAGATCTCTGTCCTTGACATCATATTGTTGGTGGGGATGCCCCCTCCCATCTATCTCCTGGCCAACCATGGTTGGGGGGGGTAGGTTTTGTGGATCCCAAAGCCTTCAGGCTGCCCATCTTTGATTCCTCACCTCCACCACATGACCAGTCAATGTTCCTTATGGAAACATAGAGTTCCTAGACTTGAACTACATCAAGAATTCAAAATTCATTCATCAAGAATTCAAAATTCATTCAACAAACTTTCACAATGGTACCTACAACGTTTAAGGCCTTGTGACAGAATTCACACTAGCGGATTAAAAAGAAAGAAAGAGAAACCATCCTTAGCCTCATCACTTGTACATTATCCGTCACTGGAAATAGATTGTGGCTTCATGGTGCCTATCATGCATCTCCCTATTATTGCCCTTTGGACTGATGGTGTCCCATGGAGGTGGTGGTGTTCCAAGACCTCCAATCATATGAGATCCCCAAGAGGAAGGGTATGTAAGCTGGGGAGCAGTTCTGAATCCCTAAAGACACCATGTCATCTCCTCCCAGTGCATTTTGGGTGCAATCATGTTTCTGTCTTATAGCTAAGGACGATGAGGTGACCTGGGTTTTCCTGAAGCACCTAGGCCCTGGAAGTTTTGACTAAACTAGAAAGGATTTAAAAAAAGGGTCCAAATAACAGACAAAGTCTACTTTCTAAGGACCAGCCCACTGAAGGATGAATACCCTTGTCAGCAAGACATTGCCCACTAGGGGATCAGTTTTTTGATTGTGACAATCCACTTAGCTATAAATAATTTCTATAACTAAATGTAAAAATATTGTTTGGGTATAGTGTTAAGGTTGGATGGCCACTTGTTGGGGGTGTTTTAGGAGTAACTCTGTCAACTGTCTGAATGAAAGATCCCTGGGAAACCTGAGATCCTGGGATTCATCCTTCTGTGATGTGACATTAGGCAAGTCCTCTTGGGGGTGGTGGCCTCAGTTTTCTCCTCTGTAAAATGAGGAACAGCCAGTAGTCTCTAAGGTCCCTTCCAGGTTTCAAACTTTTCATAAGAAAAGCTGCATTTAGAGGCTTAGCTTTTGGAGGGTGAGAAAGGTCTCATAGTATATCCAAATTGTGCAAATTGCACAGGAATACATAGATGATCACTACTAGCTCTTTCTCTTGATACTAAAAATGGCATTGCCAAAGGAGAGAGAGCCATTCTAAAAGGGAGCTCACTAGACCTTTGCCATTTTGAGTCATGAGGACTGTGTAGGTCCAAAAGGAAGCTAGCACCCACCATTTTAAAATGGGGTTCAAAGATTTTATAGAAACATGTTTTGATGTTCTGAATTTTGTTCAGTGTAGGAGAAGATTAGAAATACATTAAAAACATGATTGAGTGAAGCAGAGAGACTGAATTAAACAAAAAATAACCTTTCAGTTGGCGATCCCACCGAGCTCTGATATGTATCTAATCAATTCGATGACATTAGGAAAATTTTAATGGATGTTATTCAACATTCAACTACTCTCCACAGATTGGAATTGCCCGAGATAAGGAAGCTGGATTTCTTTATGATGATCACAGTGAGTCCCAGCTACCTTAGTCCAAGTGCTGATGCCTCCATAGCACCTCCCTTTTTGGAAATTCCTCTGTTGAACACTGGACAGTGGAACTGCAATGGAAGCACTGGGTTTTGAGTCCTTGCCTTAGCA
Organism: Macrotis lagotis; assembly: GCF_037893015.1. Taxonomy (NCBI): domain Eukaryota; kingdom Metazoa; phylum Chordata; class Mammalia; order Peramelemorphia; family Peramelidae; genus Macrotis; species Macrotis lagotis. The sequence continues at coordinate 11,234,758 of NC_133661.1, forward strand.
GAGCAGTCATGAACTACATTAACCTAGCACTATGCTAAGACTAAAGAGGGTCTGGCTGGGGCCTGCTCTCACATACTAAAGATCCTATCATCTCAGGCTCCTGGGAAGAGACTTCAGGGGTCACCTACTACTTCAGACCTTGATTCCCACCAGCCTCCACTAGTCTTCTGGTGATTGGGGCTCCTAGAATCAGGAAGACCTGAATTCAAATTCAGTCACTTACTGGGTGTGTGATCCTGAGCAAATCACTTCACCTCTGCTTGCCTCAGTTTCCTCAAATGTAAAATGGTCCTAACAGCAGCACCTCCCTCCTAGGGTTGTTATGAGGATCAAATGAGATATTTGTAGGTGATTGATAAGGTCCCTGGGGAACCTGAGATTCTTCCTTCCCTTTCCCTCCATGAACTACAGCAATAAAGCAAGTAGTCTTCATATAGGCCTTTAAGATATGGAAAGCATTTTACAAAATATTATTTCGTTTTATCTCTAGGGGGGATTTAGGAATGTTCTGGATAAGACCTGGGATGGGACAGGAAAGTGTGGGGGTTTGGGAGGGAGGTGACCCCATGGATGACACCCCAATCCATCGAGATTTTAAGTCTCAGGTGCCATTGTGAGATTTCCAGATCTAGAACCAACAAATTCCTCCAATTGGATGTCCGAGTCCAACCCAAGTGAATGAAGAGCTGCCTCTATGACCACTCATCTCATCAATCAACCAGCATTTATTAACTGCCCACTGGATGCAAGGCCCTGGGGATACAAAGAAAGGCAAAAACCCAGTGCCTGCCCTCAGGGAGTTTACAGTCTAATGATGACCAACCAAGGAATCTGACCCTGGGGCAGGGGGTCTCCACCTTAATACTTCATCCCCCCCTCCCACTAAGAGGTCCATGGAAAGATTTCATGGGGTTCGTGAACTTGGATAAGGAAACAATTATATCTTTTTCCCTAACCTCTAATGAAAATTTGGCAATACCTTTAATTATCTGGAAACATCATTCAGAGAAAGTCTGTAAGTTTCACCAGCCTGATGTTTTTAATTTAATTTTTTTAATTAAATTTTTTTCCAATTACATATAGTTTCCAACCTTAATTTTTCTAAGATTTTGAATTCCACATTTTTCTCCCTCCTTCCCTTTTCCTCACCGCCCCCTCCCCATGTCAGTGAGTAATCTGATAGAGGTCCTGCATGTATAATCATGATAAACATATTTCTAAATTAGTCATGTTATGAAAGAAGAATCAAACAAAAGGGGAAAACCATGAGAAAGAAAAACCATACAAGACATTTTTAAAAGTGAAAATAGTCTACTTCGGTCTGTATTCAGGCTCCCAAGTTCTTTCTCTGAATTTTCCATTACACGTTTTTTAGAGCTGTCTTTCAGCCTGAATTTTTTAAAAGAAAGCAGATCGTCTCTGAATTATTACCACCCTCCCCCATAGGACTGGCAGACAGGAGTCATCCAGGGCGGGCTGCGGTCCTCACAGTAACAATAACTGACATGGTCTTTTAATACTAATAGTCATCAGTAGCAATAGTAAGAACAGCTATCATTTATTTCTACATACATGCATACATATATACATGTGTGTGTGTGTGTATGTGTAGGCTTTCCTCAAAACAGACCTGCAAAGCAGGCGGTACCAACGTTATTCGCATGTTACAGATAAGAAAGTTGAGGCTCAGAGAGATTCGGCAGTTTGCTCAGCAGACACAGTGTGTGAGCCTTGGCGCCCGGATACAAACTCAAATTCTGACTCCCACTTCCAAGAGCTTTTCCCTACAGCGTACTCTGCCTCCCTCTGAAATCCTTCCCTATTTTACTAAGGGACCCAGTAACCTACATTGCACAGCCCTCATTCAGAGGCTATAAAGCAGGGATGGGTATAGCAGTGGGCCAGGAGGGCCAGGCTGGAAGCTCCCCTCCGACACTAGCCGTGTGGCCTTGGGAAAGTAACTTCCCCTCTCTTTCCCCAGTGGGAATATAGGAAATAATCATGGCACCTACGTCTGAGGGTCAATGGGATGATTAAAGGAGATAATGAAGAAATATATTTTGGGAATCTTAAGGCTCCACATTTAATAAACACGAGCTTTTCATGTCATAGTTATCTCTAGCGTCTTATTGAGGAGCAAACCCACCTTGCCCCCCACTCATGGAAAACAACACGATGACAAACTGTTAGAGGAAGTGAGCGAGTGTTCTAGCAAGACGAAGCAAACCGCAGAAGTCCTCCAAGTCTGTGATTTTGGTCCATCCTACCCAGAAGCCCGCCCTCTCCTGCCCTTGGCCCTTCCTGTGAACCAGAGGGATGGATGCTTTGTGTGATCTGAATGACAGTCCTCATAAAAGAGGGGGAAGGGAGAGAGAGAGAAAACAAGAGAGAGAGAGAGAGAGAGAGAGAGAGAGAGAAAACAAGAGAGAGAGAGCAAGAGAGAAAGGGAAAAAGAGAGAGAAAAAGAGCCAGAGCCAGAGGGACAGTGGGTGCTGGTTCTCTCCAGACCCTCATGGTGAGAGAATAAACAGGAAGCTTCCCCCTCCCTCTGCCAGGTCACGAGGAATGGTTAATGAAAAATGACTAATGGCAGGTCTCCTGTTTCAGAATTAGTGGAGACAGGCCATTCCAACAATGGGGAGGAGGGTCTGATACCCGGTACATTAACCAGCAGGGCTAATGGAAAGGGTGTGCAACTGAGTCCCTAAGGCAGGCGGGCAGTGTGGGTGAGGGAGGAGGGGTCCCTCCCAGGGGCCTTCCATAAAACATTGTTTCTCCATTTTCACCAGAAATAGAATGCGTTGGGAGGGGCCACAGAAGGCCTGAGGAGGTACAGCTGGAGAAGAGAAGCCAGGAGGGACTGCCGGCTGTCTCCGAAGCTTTCAGGGGCTGCCATGATCTGTCTAGATCATCTTGGCTCAACCAGGACCCATGGGGGAGGATGCAGAAAGATCCATCTGGACTTGAAGTCTGAGAAACTCCCCGGCATGGGAGTGGGGTGGCCATGGCTTCCCCATCACTAGTCTTTAGGCAAAGACTGGACAGGCTTGGAGGGAATGTAGCAGCCTCCTGGCAGGTACTGGTCACATATCGGCAGCCTCTGAGGCCCTTTCTAGCCCAACATTCTCTGAATCTAGATTGGAGGATGCACACCATGAGGCAAATACTACCTGTGCTAACCTGCTCTGGTATGCAAGGCCCATCATCACCTCCCTGGGCATCAGCTTCCACATCTGTAAAATGGGGGTAGCACGCCCATCTCCCCTCCCTCCCTTGCCAGGTTCTTCAGAGGACTCTGAGATCAGGGGCTTGCAGTCTGATCATTATTGGTACCTTCTTGTAGACATTACACTCTTGCTGGGGACACGACAATTTTAGCCACATTAGCAAGAGAATCCTGAAGAGGAAATAGGAGAACGAAGGATTACAGGGATGAATGCTGAAATATTGAGATTATGAGTCCAGCAGCCGGGTGAGCTTAGTCTGTTACGAGCTCTGGGGGAATCACAAAGTTTGGAGGACAAGGGTTCAAATGTTGCCTCTGATGGGCCGAGTGCAATAAGAGAGCCAGGTCTGGAGTCAGGAAGACCTGAGTTCAAATCCAGCCTGAGACATTTATTGGCTGTGTGACCCTACACAAGTCACTTAACTCTGTTTGCCTCAGTTTCTTCATCTGTAAAATGATCTCAAGAAGGAAATGGCAAATCACTCCAGGATCTTGCCAAGAATAGGCCACAATTGAAACAACGGAACCACACCAATTCTGATATTTCTTCCTACCGGTGTGATTTCGGGTAAGTCATTTAACTTCCATGGGTCCCAGTTTTCTCATCCATAACAGAAGTGAGTTAAACTGCTTTTATAAAAATAAATGTGTAAAGAAATTTTAAAAGAGTGGGTAAAACTCATTCAGGAAAAAAGAAATACATATTAATACATTTAAAAATGAAAGGGTTTATGATGAGATGAGCTCCTTCTAGTTCCAAATCGCTGTCCTGTATCCAAACCCAGACTCATCCCTCTCTCTGCTCCCTTTTCTCTCCCCTAAACAATCAAGTCAACTTAATAAAATCTTTGAGGGCCCTCCCACGTTCCAGGTCCATTGGGAAGTGCTTGGGGCATCAAGACAGGAGTAAGATCATCCCTCTCTTGAAGGTTTTACTTTCTCCTGGAGGGAACGGGATTTCCTTGCCCACACTCTCATCTCCGTTAGCGAGAGCTCCAAGGAGCCACCCTCATTATCATCTCTCTTCCTGCCACCCCAGAGCCGAGATGCCTCTTGCCAACACCATCCTTCATCCTAGGACCACTAGTCAGGGAGAGAGTGGTGTGCTGGGGGGTGGGGGGTGCTGGATTTATTTCCTATCGACGGACAGGAGGAATGGATAGGAAGAGTGCTCCAGGATGGTCCCAGTTTGGGCCAAAATGGCTCCCTGTTCAAGCTCCCCCTCCCCCACTCAGGGTTGGGAGGGGCTGCTAGTCTGACCCACCCGAGAACAGAAATCTCCTTCAAGATAGTTTTTTTATTCAAAATACATTTATGAAGCACCTACTGTATACAAAGTAGATCATGCTGGATGCCGGAGACAGAAAAAACAAACCAAAGCCCATCCTGTACTCAAGAAGCTTAGGGTTTTAAAAATATGAACATAGAAATAAGAAATGCAACCAAAGTGGTTTCGGGGGAGAGAATAGTGGTGTCAGAGAGGATCCAGAAAGGCCTTATCACCACAAGGCACTTTTGAAGACAACTGAGGATTCCAAGAGCCAGAGGAGAAGTGAGTGTACCTCTGTGGTGTGGGGCACAGCCAGTGCATGAACACAGAGATTCAGGAGGTGAAGAAAAAAATGATGACTACCATATTCTGTCTACTGCATTTCAATTCGTCTAGCAGAAATGCCTATCCAAGTTCAACCAGTATGGAGAGAGAGAACTGCCCAAACTGGCCTGGAGCCCAATTTTCTGAGACATGGCTCTCTCAGGTAACACCTACGAGAATGACAAAGAAAAAAATTTCCCAATATGTAAAAATAGAGTTTGGATGAAGTGAACCATTCCCAAATAGTGGAATAACCAGGCCACCATTTCATCCCCTCTTGGGTTTCTCCTTCAGAGTCATCAAGGCAGGAAGGCAGCTCCCTTTCTTTCTTCCTTTTTTCTTTTTTTGCAAGGCTATGGGGTTAAGTAGCTTGCCCAAGGCCACACAGCTAAGTAGTTATTAAGTGTCTGAGGCTGGATTTGAACTCAGGTACTCCTGACTCCAGGGTCCATGTTCTATCAACTGCACCACCTAGACGCCCCAGAAAGGGTATTTTAGAGCAAAGAAATATTCATCTTAATAATTCTAGAGAACTTATAAAATGGAGGTTTTTAAATGTTTCCCACAGAGAACAGGAAGTAGGCCATTTTGGTGAGAGGGGAGATCACATGTGGCTGTTCAGTCTGAAGACCTTCAGGTCGGAGCTCTCCTTCACTCTGAACAGCCCCAGTTACTTCATATTCTCAGAACCCCTCACCATCCTGGCTAAACTTTTCTGGATGAGGCCAAGATTATCAACGTCTTTCCCAAGGGCGGCATCCAGAATTAACTACAATAAATCAGCTGTATTCTGATCAGGTAAGAGGACACCTCCCAGATTCTAAATACTCTGAAATAGCAAGGACTTGTGGGCAGCCTGTTGGTGATGAAACCTTTCCTTGCTTTACTGGACCCGTCTTTGACAAGTAGACACAGTCTGTCCCCAAGCTCATCCGTGAAGGCTCTCAGCAATGACAGATCAGTCAGGGTGTGTACTTTCTCGGAAGAGCTTTTGAGAACCCATGCTCCTTGCCACAATCCCAACTGAACTTCATGTTTGGCTTGTGTTTAATGCTCAGCTATTTTGCAGACTAACTTCTGCAAAGTCATGCATTTCCTATATTGGGATTTGTGAAGTTGATTGTTTAGACCCAAGTATCAAACTTGACATTGATCTCTGAAATTTCATCATTCTAGATTCAGATCAGGATTGTGACTTGTCTTTTTTGGATACTGACTCCATTACCCAATATGTGACCTATCCCCTGTCTTTACATCACCTGTCAACTCAATAAGCCTTCCATCTTTATGTTTTTATCCAAGTTTTGATAACAATGACCTAAACAATATAGGGCTAAGCAGAGATCCCTGCAGCACTTCACTGGAGACCTCTTTGCAAACTGAAAACAAACTAACTTCCAGTTAAAGGCCCTATTGATTACAGCTATTCAGCCTGTTCCAACACTACCCAAATGGACTGTGATCTACCATCACATCTTGTCATCTTGCCCATGAGAACAGCATAAGAGATCTAACCAAATGCTAGGCTAAAATCTTAGCTCTGAAGAGGATACAAGAGTATTCTACTCCAGATCTAACTTATGTTGCCTATGAAATTAAATTTCTTTTCCAGGCATTCAAGATTCTAGAGGCTAGCCCCATCAGACCTGTCCAACTTCCTCCATTTCATCCTTCCTTCTCCCTCTCTTATCTAATCCACCTTTGTACAGGCTGAATCTTATATCTAGGCTTTGCTCCTCCCTTTAATAGTTTTCCTCTTCTCCTCCACTGGGCTGATCTCTGCCCCCCAATAAAAAGCAGCCTATTTTAACAGTGAGAAAAATGAGGCCGAGAGAGGTCAGTGTCTTGCCCACAGTTGTCATCTGTGAGTGGCAGAGGAAGGAAGGATTTGATGTGAGGACCTCTGGCTCCTCCCTTCCCCCCCCCCCCACCCTGGATAGGGGAGAGTGCCCTGGTTTGAGAGTCAGGAGATGATGCTTGGAGACTTACTAGCTATGTGACCTTAGCCAGCTCACCCTCCTTCCCTGGCCTTTGGTTTCTTTACCCATCAAATGAGCCTGTAACCCCTCCCCACTTTAGGGATCCAATGAGTTGATGGAGGCAAAGAGCTTGGGGAATGTGAATGGCCCATGTTGATGTTAGCAATGGCAATGGGGAGAGGCAGGACCACATCCATAGCTTTCATCTCCAAGCAAGTAACGCCCTGCTTTCCAAAGAGGGGGGCTGAGGACAAATTTCCGGCATTTTTACAACCTTTTCAATTGAATAAATTCTTCAGGAAACCTTGGGGGTGGTCAGCATGGCATGGTAGAAAAGTGCTGGCTTCACCAGACCTTGCCTTGGGAGAGCTACCAGCCTTGCCTGGGCCTCTGTTTTCTCATTTTTAAATGATGGGGTTGGACCCAGGGACTCTGAGGTCCCTGCCAATGGTCTGTCTCTGATTCTCTCTAAGTAGGGATAAAAGGATTTTATACCCTATTCTCCCTATGAAGAAACTGAGGATTGAGAGGTCACATAGCTAGGAAGTATCGGAGTAGGGATTTGAACTCGTATCTCTCCTGACTAGACCATCCATTGGCAGAAGCAGGGGTAGGGGGATGGGAGGTGGGCAGAAGGCTTCTCTCCGGCACAGGGGGGTGCTTAGAGCACGCAGAGGTTACCGAGAAAGGAAAAAACTCACCCTGGATTGTGTCGCTAAGCAACCGGCACCAATGGGCCAAAATAATGCATATTTGGTTATTTTTAATTTTGAAAATAATTAGGCAGAGAATGTTAACAATAATCTGAATCTAGGCCTTTTGCCTCTCAGATAAGTGGCTGAACCCCAGCTAGTGGGGTGGGACTGGTGGTGGAATGAAGGGTCACTCTGCTCCAAGTGCATCCAGCTTCCCTCCCAAGGAGAAGCCCTTCTGACAAAGAAAACCATGTGTTGTGTTCCCATGGAGGGGCCTGGCTCCCGTGGGAGGGGACCCAGGTTCCCATCCACTCCATGACCTTGGGCAAGTCACCTAAATTCTCTGGAGTCACTTTCTTCATCTAAAGTCAGGGGTTTGGGCCAGATGGACTCTCTCTCCATCTGCGGATGAGCACCCTGGCGAAAGCCAGGTCAGCACCCAGTACTGAAGACCCAAGTCATACTCCCTTCCTGGTGGTGGCTCCATAGAAGCACCAGAATCTCCATTCCTAACCCCTGTGATTTGCACAATCCATCACTAAAGGGTGGGCCGGGCATCATATGGCAATGCCTGCCCAGTAGACCTCCGGGTGGACTTTCGAAAGCTTGGTGAAGTGCTCTGGCACATGCCAGAAGGAAGGGCCATTCATCCGGGAGCAGAAATGACGGAGCTGAATTCCAGTCCTGGACTGGGTTCACTTCTGGCCATCTCATCGTGAGTCCTTTGGGCTGGGGGCTCACCCAGGTCTCTTCCAGCTCCAAAGCTTCAGATCTGTGATTGTGGCTGGGTGACCTTGGACAGCTCACACACCCTCTCGGAGCCTCAGTGGCCTTCTCTGTTAAATGACCCGCTGGGCAAAGGGATGTGGCTCCACCTCCCCATCCAACCTGGGAAATGGCCGGAAGAGACTCTCTGAAGTCAATGCTTTAGGGACTTCACTCCTGAGACTAAAGAAGGGGGAGGGGGTGCCAACTGAAATAAGCCCAGAACCCTGAAAAGAGGGAGGAGAAGGGGCAACTGGAGACGGGGCTTCTCCAAGCAGCTGAGAACCCAGCTCTGGCCCTTGTGGTTTCTCACCTGCAGAAAATGAGGGCTAGGATGGCCGATTCCGGCTGGAAGAGTCTAGGTGCCAGGGGCAACTGTGGGAGCTAAAGCTAGCCAGCGGCCTGGTGGGGACTGGCACTGGGAGCTGAGTGCAAAGCCCGAGGACGGAGGGGACGGGCTGGAGGGGGACAAGAAAGGGAGAGGAGGGGGAGAGGAGGAAAGGCAGATGAGGGAGAGGAGGAGGAGGAAGACAGGAAGAAAAGGGCATGAACAGGAGAAGCCGCTCTACTTGGCCGGAAGAAAAAGAAACCGAGGCAAAGGGAGAGCCTGGAAAGTCCTGTGTAACCCCCCACCCACCCCCGAACCTTCCTCCAAAACTCGGGCCGGGGGGAGTCAGCAAAACTCTTGGCCATTCACTGGCTGCGCGGGACACTCTCCTCCCATAATAGGAAGGTCCTGGCCCGGGGCCGGGGCGCTGGGGGCCGGGGCCCGCCGGGCCAGCCTGCAGCTTCCCGGGCCGCCCGAGCCGCTGTGCTGGGGCCCCGGCGCTCGCGGCATCCCCGGGGCCGCCCGACTGGGTGCCCTCAGGCGAGTCCCAAGCCCCCTGGCCCCCCGTGTCTCCCAGGGGTGCCCGAGGGCTCAGGCCGCCTTACTCCGGGCTGGGGGGGCTGGGCCCCCGGGCTGAGGAGTTGGAAAGGGGGGCCCGGGCGGGGGGCCAGGCGCAGAGCCGCCCCGCCCCGCGGCTCCCACGGCCCCCCGCCTGCCACACTCGGGCTCACCCCCCCCACGCACGGCCGCCCCGGGGCCTCCGGCTCTCCGTCGCACACCCACGCCCCCCCCCCGCGGGGCGCCCGTGACCTTGAACGGCCCCTCTCCCTGGGGGGCGGGAAGTCCCCTCGGGCCGGGCAGCTGTCAGTGTCAGCGGGCGCCCACTTCCGCCCCCCCAGCCCGGGCAGGTGCGGAGATCGGCACAAGCCCCCCCGGGACAAAGACACACGTGGGTGAGGGCAGACCCGGGCCCGCGCACACACACACACACACACACACACACACACACACACACACACACACACACACACACGTCGCTCACCCGCAGTCCCGGCCGCGCGGGATCCTGGTCGGGGTCTCCGCGGCCCGGCAGGGGAGGGGGCGGGGGCGCCCCTCTGGTCCCCTCGGGGCCGCCGGGGCTCCCCTCTCCTCCGGCCGCTCACCTGCCGCAGAGCCGGCCCCGCGCGGGCTGCGGGCCGGGATCCCGGGACTCAATGGCCCCGGCCCGGCCCCGCCCCGGAGCCGCCTGGGCCCGGCCCCGCCCCCGGCCCGCCTCCTCCTCCTCCTCCTCCTCCTCCCCCCCCCCCCGCCCAGGCCTGGGCCAGGTAGAGGCGGGACCCCGGGGAGGGGCTCCTGGAGCCGTGGGCCCGGCCGGGGGGCGCTGCGGGCCGGGGGGGGGGGGGCGCTGCGGGCCGGGGGGGTGCGGGCCGGGGGCGCTGCGGGCCGGGGGGGGGGCGCTGCGGGCCGGGGGCGCTGCGGGCCGGGGGGGTGCGGGCCGGGGGCGCTGCGGGCAGGGGGCGCTGCGGGCCGGGGGCGCTGCGGGCCGGGGGGGGTGCGGGCCGGGGGCGCTGCGGGCAGGGGGCGCTGCGGGCCGGGGGGGGTGCGGGCCGGGGGCGCTGCGGGCCGGGGGCGCTGCGGGCCGGGGGGGGGGGGTGCGGGCCGGGGGGGGTGGTGCGGGCCGGGGGCGCTGCGGGCCGGGGGGGTGCGGGCCGGGGCCCCGGACTCTGGGGGCTCCCGCTCCGCCAGGGCCCACGGCGGAGAAGGCAGTGCCGGGCCGCAGGGCCAGCCTGGCCCGGTCCCGGGGCAGCCCCAGCCCCCGCCTCCCCGAGCGCAGAGGCCGGCCTCGGCCAAGGGGGCTCCTTCCCGGCCCGGGGACTCGGGCCCCCCCGGGGCGCCCCCCGCCCCCCGCCCTGCCTTTTCTTCCTCCTTCGACTCTTCAGTGAACTAGCATCCGTTCTCTCTCCTCCCCGCCCCCAGCCACCATTTAAAAGAACAAAACAAAACCCCAAACCAGGGAACAAAGGGCCCTGGAAAAGTAAAGCCCAAGGGCGGCTAGGTGGCGCAGTGGATAGCGCGCCGGCCCTGAGTTCAAGTGCGACCTCAGACACTTCATAATGGCCCAGCTGTGTGACCTTGGGCAAGTCCCTTAACCCACCCCCCCCCCCCCGGCCTTACAAAAACAAAGAAGCCAGAGGAAAGGCCGAGCCCCGCACGGGCCAGGCCCCCTCTCGGGCACCGGACAGTGCTTTGCGGTCCTCCAGTAACCCTTGCCTTAGGAAGGCATCTTGAGCGTTTCGACGCTCCTTTTACAGACTTCTGGTTCTTGTAGCCTTGACTGTCCTCCGGGTGCGGCACCTTTCACTGCGCATCACTTTGTCCGAGGCCTCCACCAGACCACCCTTTGCTTTGCTTTGCTTTGGTTTGCAAGGCCATGGGGTCAAGTGACCTGGCCAGGGGCACAGAGCCTGGTCAATGATGATGTCTGCCCATAAATCATCCTGTTTCTCATTTCTTAAAACACAACAGGATCTCAGTGCCTTCCTAGGCCGTCCATCTTCCAGAATGACCCCTCTCCTCCCCTGCCTTCATCCCCAGACGCCTTTTAGAGGAATTGAGGGGAAAGGTTTGTTTGTTTTTAATTTCATTACAAGTCATTAATCTAAGGAAAGTGGATTACCTGGATTAATGTTCAATATTGTTTTTAATGAATCGTTCGATTCATTCAAAGCTCGATGGACCATCGTTTAGCAGACCTAGGCATCAGACAGGCCAAGATTAGAATAAAATGGGTCCTGCCTACGGTATTCTTTGGAGAGAAGAAAAGGACGTGTGAGTAGATGGAAGCATGAACCATTCACAAAATACATGCCAAGTCCTTTTGAGCTTGCTCCTAGCAGCCGGGGAAATCAGAAAAGGCTGCATTAGAAAATGGCCTTTGAGCTTTGAAGAAAGGGATGGCGTCTAAGAGGCAGCAGTGAAATTGTGCCTCCTGAATGTGACCACGGACCAGGGGAGAGGGGCAGCTGCTGAGGCAGGAGGTGGAACATCCTAAATGAAATAATTGTTGCTTAGGTATCAAAGTCTACCATCAGGGATGAAGGCTACAAAAATTCGACAAAGAATTCAAGAAAGCCACCCCGAATAAATCCGAGTTGGAAGGTTTGGGACCAGGCCAAAACCTCTTCCTCTCCTTTCAGAAAAACAAAAAAATGAAACTGATGACTTCTGAAGAAACACAAAACAAATGCATCATTTGGAGATCTGTCATCTGTAGACTATTAGACCAATAATTGGTTAGGAAAAAGATAATAAAACAATCAGTCACCGCTGCAGTAGAAAGAGAATTAGGAGGGTAACAGTATAGAGAAAACAGTGGACTTGAGTCAGAAGTCTGGGTTTTCCTCTAGGCTTTGCCATTTTACTATCTATGTGATCTTGAGTAGGTCATTGCATCACCTTATACCTCACTTTCCTCATTTGTAAAATAGGGAAACTGCTCCAGATGACCACTAAGTTCTCTTCTCTCCATAAACAGGAACCCATCAAGTAGTTCACTTCTTAACCAAATGAGCTATTTGCTCCTGAATGTGGCAAACTGATAAAGAAATAGATAACGATAAGATGGTTGCTATTTATTAAATAAGTTTAATTTATTTATTTTTGTTGCTTATATATAATAATTTTATTAGTTAATCATTCGTTATCATTACCAGCTCGAGGAGGTCAAAAGACCCCTATCCCCTTGCTAAGCCAAGAAATATAGCAGCTTAGGGAAGCAGCAATTTAGAATATAAATTGATCTGCAAAATCTTATGGAGGAAAAATATTGAAGAATTAGCGATCGTTGACTCATACAACGGTGAAGGGGTGAAGTCAAAAGTGATGCTGCAGAAAGGCTTGCCTGGGTTTCAGTTAATTGAGCCAGTTTATCTCTTTGTATGATGAAGCATGGAAGACAGACAAAAAAGGGGATGTTTCTATAATAAATGATTTTCTTCATCAGTGATAGTGGAATGACTACTTGTCCTGAGGAAATGGTCTGAGTAAATGACTGAATAGCTACAGGATGGAATGAAGGTGGGGCTGGTGTCCAGGACCACCAGGCAGAGTAGCTTAAATGGGTCAGTTTGCTCACCCTCAGAGACTGGTGAAGGGGATAGTAAATCCAAGAAGGCTTGGGGGGGGGGGCATGAGAAACCACAGCAGTCTTCAAAGTGTTTGAAGGACTTCTGCATGGAAGGGGTAGTAGGGGAGAGGGTGGAAGATAGAAAAAGGCAACTTTAAATCAGGAAAAATCAACTAAGAATCGGAATTGTACCAAGGCTGAACGAGAAACTCTGGGAGGTGATGGGGTTTACCCACAGTCAGACAGAAACTCACTGGTAATGTTTCAAGGGGATACTTTGTTCAGGTGTAGACTTCCACAGACATTTTTCCCAGCCTCTAAGCCTATGATATAAAGCATCCAGTCTAGCTGACCTTGCCTTCAGGTCTCTGTTGTCCCTTTCAGATCTGTGAGTTCTCTAAAGTTCCTGGACATGAAGGTGACAGGAAGGTCTCAAATGATCACTCTGAGAAGAAGGGCTTCCTAAAAGACTAGCAAGTATCTGGCTATTGCTAATGGGTTCTGGGATGGCTTTGAGTCAGGAAGACCTGAGTTCCAGACCTGTTGCTGTATGACCCTGGGAAAGTCATTGAATCTCTCAATGCCCCAGTCTACTTTCTAAGACTGATACAGTTGAATTGCTTATTTGCATCTGCATCAATAACTTAAGACAACATCCCTGACCTCATGGAGCTTTTAGTGTACTAGGAAGAGGTCTCTCTCTCTCTCTCTCTCTCTCTCTCTCTCTCTCTCTCTCTCTCTCTCTCACACACACACACACACACACACACACACACACAATTACAATGCAAATTATTTTTCTATATGGTTGTATTCAAGAAGTGAGAGTAGATTCTTCCTTTGGTTCTGAGAAGGAAAAGGCCATTGTCAACTCATGACCCCAAAACGTTACCATCTGGGTCAAACAAAATGCTCCGTGGCTTTTTTCCTGCCTCCCGTCACATGATTTCTCTGAATTGTATGGGAGCTCGGGTCCTGGACCAGTATTCCTATTGGCAAAATGACCCTGGCAGACAAAACCTACAGTCAGTGGTGAATGGTCCTATTTTATCATTCTTAGATGGTGAGTCAATCATAGCAGCAGGTATGACAGGAAGGCTGCATCCTCGATTTCCCACTCTCTTAATATTTACAAAAACAAAAATGACCTAACCACAGGGACAATTCAACATATACCTCCAGCTCCAGTAATTAGGCAGGACCATTTCTCCAGAGCCTTTCCTCACCCAATCATTTCACCAGATAGAAGACTTAGAGCTAGGATCCCTACAATCAGGGCGATCAAGTTGGAAGACGCCTTAGAGGCCGGTTCCCTTATTTTACTGAGAAAGAGACTGAGACCTAGGGAAGAGAATGGCATTCACTGTTTGTCACTTGAATTTGTGTCTGATCTGTAGTTGAGTCTTCCAAACTCATATTGGTCTGATCAGTCACAGGTGAACATTCTGCAACTAGATTCTAACATAGTGAAGTTGTTTTGGTCCTCTTCGATAACGAAGGACAAAAGCCAACCATCCCAAGCACCGAGGAAACAAAAAACTGCAACAGTCCTTGCATCCCCCAGGCTCAAGAACAATTCCCTAATTTTAATTTTAGTTCCCACTAAACAATCAACAATTGAGCATCTCTCCTAGCATGGCAAACCATTCTAGGTCAGAGCACCGGGAAGAGATTAAAGCTATGACCTAGGGAACTTCCAGATGGGAATGAATGAATGAATGAATGAAATAAAAAGTATTTATTAAACACTTACTATATAATAGGGACTGTGCTAAGCTCAGTAAATAAAAACAAATGGGAGAGAGTCCCTGCTCTCCACAAACTCATATTTTCCTAAAGGAAGACAACATATATAAGCCATATCAGTTGCCCATCAGTAGGAAAGTCCTCATGGTCCTTAGTAGGCAGCAACAAAGGGGAAGGTCGGACTTCATCCTTCATGACATTTCCACTGATAAAATATTAGCAGTTTCTGACACTGAGCCATTTGGCAGGGCTAAGGAGTCTTTAGGAACTGTGACTGCTGAGGTGAGGACAGTGGGTGGGTGAGTGAGTAAGTGAGTGGGTTGCTATAACTGCAGAAATAATCAACAATTTGTATCTCCACAAAAATTATTTCCCTGAAAGATATCTGAGTAAGAAAGGCAGGATAAAAATGGTAAATGGAGAATTGAAAGGCAAATGAAGTGGCAGGATAAGCAGCGGATGCTAGCTGCCTTCAACCTGGAGTGAGGGACTTGGATGGCTGGGATGGAGGGAATGATGTCTCGCTTCTTAAATTTGCAGATGACACAAAGCTGGTTGGCATATTTAATAATAGAATCAGAATTCCCAAGGAGCTTGACTGGGTATATGCTGAATGAATGTAAACAAATGACATTTAATAAATATAAATATAAAGTATTATGAATAAATTTAAAAATCAGTTGCATACATACAGATTGGATTGAGAGAGATAGTTCCTTTGAAGAAGTTGGGGCGTCGTAGTGAACTTCAGACATACTAAGAGTTGATAGTCTAAAAGAAAAGACAAAAATGATGGTGGGTTCTTGGACTTCACTGATTGCAACAGAATGCTCTCATTGAGGCCATGTGGCCAGCCCTGGAGGTGTGGGCTGATGTCCACTGAAGGAATGGGGCATCAGACATCCTGGAGAATAGTATAAATTAAAACCCAGAGACCATAGGGAGCCTAGAACATGCCCCAAAGTATTCTTCCCTTTTCCTATCATACTCAAGCCTAGTGCTTGACATCACCTTACAGAATGGATGATGACAAATTGGAGATCAATGGCCAATATCTCCAGAAGGACCTGGAAATCATAGAACCCAAGGGTCACATGGTTAACCTGGAAAAAAGAAGACTCTGGTGGGGGAGGGGAGGGAACATCATAGCTATCCTTCAATATTGAAGGATTTAGCAACTCTGCTTTCACTTTCTGGAGTAGAAGGAGGAATACAATGGACAAGTGGATTTGGCTTCAGCATCACAACCAGAACAGCCCCAAAGTGGGAAAAACTGCCTCCTGAAGAAGGGAGTGAGTTCCTCATCACACAAATTCATCTGGCCAAAGTTTCATGCCTATTGTTGGGTAGCTGGAGAGGAGGCTGCTATTCAAGAAAGGAGTAAACTAGATAGCTTCTGAGGTCCCTTATGGGGGACTATAAATCTGTGAAGTCTGTGAAGGTTGCAGGAGGGAGTCGTGCTAGACCAAAGCATGGTTTGGTTGTGGATAAACAAATCCAAGGACTGAGTTAAGTGTTGGGAAAGGAGGCCCAAGCTGAGGCAGGCAGTGCAGCCAGACCCAGGAAGAAGGGTGATGAACTGCCTCCTGTCAGAGATGATGAGCTATGTCATCATCTGCATTCACCCTCCTTTCTCTGCTCTGTTGGTATCACTGTGGCACATTGTCTTCCCCCCAAAGAATGGAAGCTTCCCAAGGGCAGGGACTATACCTCATCATGTCCCTTTATTCCCAAAATCTAATAAAGAACCTGGTAATGAATGTTTATTGATTGATATATTCTGAATATACTTAGAGATCTACACTGCCTCTCCTATCAGAATGTAAACTCCTTGAGGGCAGGAGCTATTCACTTCTGTTATTGTATTAATAGCAACTACTACAACGTGGGATACACAACATTTGCTTAACATTGAGTAATGGATAGATTGGACCCAATTACTGTTTGTTTCTTTATAGATTCAGGTCTATATAATAAGCCATCTTTCTAGAACCTAATCTATGCTTCTCCAAAACCTTCTCACTTCTCAGTGATTGTGAAGGAGAACAGTTTTTAGGAAAAGAAAGTGTTGGGGATAAGGGTTATCTCTCTTGGGAGGCTTCTCCTCCCATCCCGTATTTCTGAACTGGGGAAGGTAGCACATTGCCACCATCTCAACAAATGGGGCTTCAAGAACCAGAGCACAAGGTCTCCACAAGTAGGGAGTGGCATCCCACAGCTGTTTTCCATTTGGAGGAAGCAGGAGTTGAGCTGATGGATGGCAATGGGAGCAGAAGAGGCTAGCTGCAAAGATCAGATGAAAGGTCTCCCTCTTTCTCAGGGAAGAATACTTTGGGGCACATTCTGCCATTTGTGAAAAAGGAATTGGCTTCAGGATTTGTTTTTCTGTTCAAGAACTTCACCTTTGATTAAGAGAAAGTCTGGCATCAGAAAAGAAACCTGCTAGGTTTGGGTCAAATGAACCATGAGACCTTGGAGGCTTAAATAGTCAATCAACAAATATTGGTTAGACAAGCTCCCTTTCTTTTTGAAGACCATTATTTCCTCATCATATAATGAGGGTTTTGGCCTTGATGGTTTTTAAAGGTTCCTTTCAGGCCTAAATCTGGGATCTAATGATTTGCCTCATTTTCTGGCTCCCATTTGCTATTTTGGCCATAATCTGAGAAGGGGAGAGGAGAGAGTGCTTCAGGCCCTATTTAACTATTTACATTTTTATTTTTAAGTAAAGCATCTGGGTAAAGCATTTGACCTCTCTGGACCTCATCTTATACATATTTGAAATAGGAGTGATAACAGTTGAACTGTCTAATTCTCCAGGTTGAGATGAGGTTCCAAGAAAATTCTATCTGTAAAACATTTTATGACCCACAGCATACTCTGGTGTAGATGTGATTGAGTAAGGGAAGGAATAGAATGGGAGATAGAGGTGATAAAAAAGACATCAACAAATTCACTTATAAAAAAAGAACTTTCAGTGGCTACCTATTACCTCTGGGTTAAAAAACCAAGTCTTCAGTTTGGCATTCAAAGCCGTCCATAATTGGGCTCCAGCTGACTGGCCACCTTGCATGTGGCTCCCCTTCCTGAACTAGTTGGACCAGCCACACTGGTCTCTTGGCCATCTGTGAACTCTGAATTTCTTGTCATCCCTCAGAACTGGCATGAGCCTCTCTCATCTTAGCCTCTGAGAACTCCTTGCCTCCTTCAAGGCTCAAATCTTGGATCACCTTCCACAGGGATCCCCCTAAATTCCTGTTTCTCCTTCCTTTAATTATTATATATTTGCTTATTTGTTTGCATATTTTGTCCAAGTAGAGGATTATCAGCTTCCTGAGGGTGAGGGGTCTTTCACTGGGCTGACAGAGTAGCACGGTAGAGAGAGTGCTGGGTCTGGGGTCAGGGAAATCGGAGTTTGAATTCAGTCTCAGATGCCTTTTAGCTGTGTGACCCTGGCCAAGCTGCTTAACTTCTATGTACATGTAAAGAGGGGCCAGTGACTAGGACTACCTGGGGAGGGAGGATGTGTAGATCAAATGAGATGATATCTCTAAAAATGCTTGGCAGGGTCCACACTGTGGTAATACTCATTGCCAACTTCCCCTCCCCCTCCTCGGTATTCCTATTATCTGGCATATCATGCACACTGTAGGTGCTAAATAAGTGCTTACTGCATTATTTTGAATTGGCATCATTTTTGAAATTAAATTTTTATTGCATCATTAAAAAACCCTCAATCATTTCCAGATATACTTCTATCTCCACCCTTCCCTTTGTTTCTTTCAATGCAATGAGCCTTCTCTTATATAATAGGGAACCAACTAACCTATACCAGCCTTGACTGGGAAAGTATGCCTCATTCTACACCCATAGACCCCCACCTCTTCAATGAAAGGAAGGGGCCGTTTTTCTCCGGAACAGTGTGAGCATCACACAGCATTGGACTTTGTTTTAGTATTCATCTTTAATTCCATTACTGCAGTCACTGTGTATGTTACTTTTCTGGAATGAGGGAAAAACCCTGGTGAGCCTGGCCAATTAAATAAACAGATTTCTATTGCTGTGCTTGGTGTGAGGCTTCTTTTGTGATCTTTTGATGTGTTCTGAGCTGAGCTGTTTCCTGCAAATGTCCCACAGTTTGTCTTGAAATGTCATTCTATATTTGATTTTGAAAAATTGTTGGATAGTTCCTTATTGCAAATGAGACCCAGCTGGAGATGGAAGACTTGATGGACTTGCAAGACTCAGGCCTTTCATTTTTAAATGCTTCAGGTTTGCCTTTCTCTCTTTCCCTTTTGTTTATTATTGAATAATTTATTCATTTATAATTTTTTTCCAATTACATGTTGAGATAGTTTTCACCAATCATTTTTGTAAAATTTTCTTCCTCCCTCCTTTCCCTTCTGCTCCCCAAGGTAGCAGGTAATGTGATAGGGGTTACACATACACAATCATGTTAAACACATTTCCATTATTAGTGAAAGAAGAACCAGAACAAAAGGGGAAATCATGAATCTTTTTCTTCTTGTCTTCATTTTCATCCTCCAAATATTTCCATTACTGTTGTTGTTTTGTGTCACCTCAATGTAAAGATCATTGAGGACCGATATCACTTTAAAACTTTCCTACCTGGAATCCGGTCCTACCTTGCTTTTTTCTCTGGGGATCCCCAACCCTCTTCCAGACTCCATTGTCCAATTTCCTGTCTCTTTGTCCCTTGATACTCCTTCTCGTTTACTTTGTATTTAGCTTATTTCCTATTGGGGCACTGTATCGTATCCCCCATTCGATTGGGGGCTTGGCAAACTTGGCTTATCTTTGCTTTTTCAATTCTTAGCACAGTGTCTTGCAAGGAGGAGCTACTTAGGAAATATTCCTTCTCTTGAGTTAAATCCAGGGAAGGTTCTAGTTGTTACACATTGCCTCATCCTGTTCCCCAGGACTAGACTGCCTGCCCCTTCTGTTGATGGCAGTCCTGAGTTCGAGTTGCCCACTATTCCCTTGGTCTGGCTGCCTCTTGCTATTCACAAAGTATTCAAGCATCAATGAGGGTGACATCTACTTGGGTGCCTAAAGACATCTGAAGCCATTGAACCCAGAGCAGAGGAGCCTCTGGGCAGCTTTGGGAGGTGGGGGGATACTGGGCTGAGCACCAGGAGAGATCTGCCTTTGAATCCAACCTTGTTTTATGGTTTAACAGTTAGTCACTTAGGTCCTTTAACTCTCAGTTGCTTGGGCTGACAAATGGGTATCAAATGGAATACTGATTTCACTGGGTTATGGAGAGGAGACTGTGTATTTGTGAGGTGTTTTGGGGAATTGTAAAGAGTTTTCTGGGTAACTGAGTGCTCAGTGGATAGAATGCCAGGCACTAACTAGCTGTGGCCCTGGGCGAGTTAATTCACTCTATTTGCCTCAGTTTCTCCATCTGAAAAATGAGCTGGAGAAGGAAAGGGCAAACCAGTTCAGTGTCTTTAACCTCAAATGGAATCATCAAGAATCTGACATGACTGACTAACAAATAAAAAAGCTGGAAGCTGGAATCTCCCATTCTCGAGTGATATGTATTCTGTTTGCAGATGGCAGAGCTGAGGCCCAGAGTGGAAATGACTCCCTCCTAGTCAGCAGTTCATTAGTCTCTGAGGCAGGATTTGAACCCTGTCTCTCTGATTCTACTTGCCAAACTCTATCCTGCACACTGGGCTGCACTGGGCCCTCCCAGCAGTGAGGAACTATCCAACAATTTTCCAAAATCAAGTATAGAATGGCATTTCAAGCCAAACTGGGGACATTTGCACAAAACAGCCCAGCTCAGAATGCATCAAAAGAATTGTCCTTCTGATTTATTGATGTTGAATTTGAACCTCAGAGAGGGGTTGTCCCAAGGCCACACACCACCCACTGCATGGGCTCTCCCCCTGCTATGGGGATGGCCCAAGGGACTTTACTTCTGTGCCCCTACGAGACCTCTGCTGTGGCTTAGACGGGCCATGAGTTTGGATGGAGACTGAGGTGTGTACACAGAGCAGCCCTTGGAGATCCTCCAGATCTGAGCATGGGGCCATAGCTACTGTGTGTGACCTTGGGACTAGTGGAGGAAACTGGGATGCCACCCCGGACAGATGGCCTGTAAGGAGGCAGGCCAGGGCTAGCCTGGCTGTCAATCCCACGCTTCCATTCCTGCAAAAACAGGACCCTTTCTCCGGCTTCCTTTGGCAAAGGTCTCATGTTTTCTTCTGTGTAAAGTGGATGTTGTTTAGTTTCACCCAGATCTAAATCTCTGCCATTCGCCTCTTTACATTCAAGCTTCCTTATCACTTTGTTGTCATAGAGACATCTTCCTTCCATCTCCAGGGCCTTTGGGAATTTACAGAGGAGGGATTTCACAAGGGGAACCTGCTTCTGAGTGTCTTTCCCAGCTCAAGACCAAGGCCTTGGACATGGTGGGGATCGTGGAGCGATCCAGCGCCAGGAGGGGGCGCCCTGTGCTAATCTACAATGAGACATTTCCAGAGTTCAGAGGACCTAGAAGTGCCCCTTCCTCTGGTTCCTTTTGGGATAGATTCAGGGCGGGATTGAGGATCCCCTTTTGTGGGTTTCAGGAAGTTTGCTTTGGAATACTGGAGAATAGGAGCTTTTTTGGATGGTGCCAGAGACTATGGCACTTGCCCTTCAAATTAATTTAACTTTATATTAATATTTAAATCTCAAGTCCCACTGTTGCCACTAGCTACTTATGGCACCCTAGGCAAGTCACTGAACCGTCTGCACCTCGGTTTCCTTATTTCTCAAGTGAGTTGAGTGCAACTGCAGAACTACCTTGTAGGGTGTGACTTTGAACCAGGCAGGTCCTTGGGGTGCAGTCATCTTCTTCAAGGGTGAAGCCAGTGGACTGGACTAGCTGGGTGACTTCTGAGGCCACTTCTAGATGAAAGTCTATGGGACTGAGACTCCCAGAGAGGGAGGAGACATGGCAGCCCAGGTAGCCTCAGCCCAGCCTGTTCCATCACGACCCTCTGATGCTACCCACTCCCCTGGATGGAGGCAACGAGTAGAGTGATATATGGAACAGAAATCAAATCACTTGAATTCATACCCCCCCCCCAGAAAACAAAGGAGAAAAAGACCCAAATCACAGAGAGGTCACGTGTGTGTGAAGGAGCACCTGGTCCCTTCTTCACTGACTTTTTCTTTGATGAATTGCTCTGCTTTGAGCTTTCTCTTCCCGTCTCTGCCTAGTCTCAGCTGTCAGTCTGAGTTAAGGCCCAGGGCTTAGGACCAAGCAAACTTTTGTTTTTCCTTCAGTGGGAACCACCATACTGAGCTCATTTGAGATGTTCCAGGGGCCAATTTTTCTCTTGGCTCTTAGAGCAGTTGTAAAGCTTATCCCTGGCTAAGGAAGGAAGGAGGGAAGGAGGGAGGGAGGGAAGGAAGGAAGGAAGGAAGGAAGGAAGGAAGGAAGGAAGGAAGGAAGGAAGGAAGGAAGGAAGGAAGGGAGGGAGAGAGGGAGGGAGGGAGGGAGGAAGAGGGAGGGAAGGAAGGGAGGGAGGAAGCAAAGAAGAGATTGAGAGAAGAAAGAATGAAGGAAAAAGCAAGGAAGGGAGAGAGGGAGTAAGAGAAGAAAGAAGGAAAGAATAAGGAAAGAGGGAGAGAAGGAAGAAAGGAAAGGAGGGAGGAAGGAAGGAGGAAGGGAAGGAGGGAGGAAAGCAAGGAGAAAAGGAAGGAGGGAAGGAAAGAAAGGAAGGAAGGAGGGAAGGAACAAAGGAAGGTGGGAAGAAAGGAGGAAAGGAAGGAGGGAGGAAAAGAAGGAAGGACAGAAAGATTTATATAATATCCAGTATTGCCAGATGTTGTGCTTTACAATTATTATCTTGTTTGATCTTCACCACAACCTTGGGAGGCAGGTGCTATTCTTAAATCCATTTTATTTGAAGAAACTGATACAAAGAGAGGTCACTCAGCTAGTCAGTACTGGAAGTCAAGGCAAGTCTCAGGGCTCCCTGGTCTATCTCTCTGGGCCATTTAGACTCTTCTACCTTTGATAGTCAGGGCTCCTGTTTCGGGGAGGGGGGGAGCTCTAGATATGTTTCCAGGTCCTAGCTGGTTCTCTTTCCACTCAATTTTCTTTTCTTCATCCTTCCACCCCCACCCCAGTCTCCAGGATTTCCATGACTGCTCCTTTTATCCACAGTGAATCCCAACTAAAATCTCACTTTCTACAGGAAGTCTTCCTCAACCCCTCTTAATTCTAGTACATTCCCTCTCACTGTATGGATCCTGTATAGAACTTGGTTTGTATATGTGTGTTTGCATATTGTCTCCCCCCCTTATATGATAAGCTCCTTGAGGGCAGGGTTTGTCTTTTGCCTCTTTTTGTATCCCCAATATTTAGAAATTAGAATTAGTCACCAGCAATAGTAGGCCCTTAATAAACTTTTAATTGTTTATATTATACTGAAATGTTTATTGGATATTTTTTTTCAGTATGCTAGAAAACTGAAATGAGACTTTGAGGTCGAGTAGCTTGTGGGCTCATGGATTCAAATTTAGATCTGGGGAGAACCCTGGAGGTCAGATGCTATGAATGCATTCCCATTTTGCAGATGAGAAAACTGAGATCAGAAATGGGAAGTAACTTGGGTATCATAGGATCATAGATTTCGGTCATTTTGCCCAACCCTCTCATTCTCTAGAGGAAACTGAATCCAAGTAAGGTTGCAAGTCACATAGACTGCTGAGTAGGGGCTGGATTTGAACCCCCAATGAAGCATTCTTTCTCCTATATCCCACTAGAGAAAATGTGGCCCAGGGGTAGGGGAGGAGAGTCTTATCTCCCACATCACTTTGGTGGTTGATAGCAGAACCAGATGGAGCTCTAGTCCTAAAATGAGGCAGACCTGGATTTGAAACTCTTCCAAGTCATTATCTGTATGATGCTGAACAAGTTACTGAAATAAATGGGAATAATGAAGCATCTACTGCCAGGGATTGTTCGGAGAATCAGATGGGAGTGTGTATGTGAACCACTTTGCAGTCCCCATAGTGATGCAGAAATGTCAGCCAGGGTCCCTATTGTTCAGCCTGTTTCTTATCCCCAGACATCCCATAGCAAGGACATCATTTCCTTTTCTTTCTTCTTCCCTGCTGCCTCTGAAGCCCTTCTTGAGGCTTATAAAGAGCTTTTCTTCCAGTCCCAACAGGGAGTAAACTGTGGTTTTGAATAATTAAGGAAAGAGAAGGTGAGGCAGTCACAAGAGATCTCTAAATCCTATCACAGTAGTTGGCTCCAGTAATCTTACAATATGAGCAAAGTGTGATCAGGCAAGTTTACTTAACCCGCCTGGGACTTAATTTCTCCATCTGTTAGGAGGAGACTGAACAAGACCAGCTCTGTCATCTCTTCTATAATCTGTATGATCTTGGGCAAGTTAATTCTCTTCTCTGGGTCTGAGTTTCTCATCTGTAAAATGAGAAGTATGAACTACTGGCTTCTCTTCTCTGGATCCCTAAATCTGTGATTCTGCTTATTAACTGTGAGACCTTAGGAAAGTCACTTTCCTCCTCTAAGCTCAATTCCTTATTTATTAGAAAAAGCATTAGACTCCATGGCCTCTTCCCCTTGGGAATTCTGATCCTCTGATCATTCTTTGCTGAGAGTCATCTTCTTGGTTAATGTCTCTGGAGTCCAGGCCCAGTCCTCCCAGGACTAGTCCTTATCATGGTCTCCCTCCCTCAGCCTTAGGTCTCTGGGTAGACTAGACTTTGCTCTAGGGTCATCAGTTTAATTTAATTTACCGCCCCCCATTAAATTCAAAAAGCAGGTTTTAGCATTCACTTCCAAAATCGTAAGTTCCAAATTCTCTCCCCTCCTCCCACCCCATTCCCCCTCATTGAGAAAGCAAGTTACTTGATATAGGTTAAAAATGTGTAATCATGAAAAACATTTCCACAATATTCATAACTCCCCTTCAGGCAAAAAAAAAAGTCTCAAGAAAAATTAAGTGAAAAAAAGGTATGCTTCAGTTTGTATTCCATCACCATCAGCTCTGTCTTTGGGGTGGATAATATTCTTTAGCATACGTGCTTCAGAGTTGTCTTGGGTCACAGCATGGCTGAGAGAAGGCGGATCATCCCGGCTGATTATCCTGCAACATGGCTATTACTTTGTATCCCGCATGTTTCCCATTGTATCTGCTCGTGTCAGCGTCCTGTTCATCACTGCCCGCAACAGAGCAGCGTTTCATCGCAATCACATGCCACAATTTGTTCAGCCATCCCCCACCGTTGGGACCCCAGACTTAACGGACTTAATCTCCCACCACCAGAAAAGAGCTGCTATAAGCATCCCTATACATATAGATTCTTTCCTTCCCATATTTCATCTCTTCTGGGATACAGACCTAGCAGTGGTACTGCTAGGCCAAAGGGTAGGCATGGTTTACAGTCCTTGGAGCATGGTTCCAAATTGCTCTACAGAATTGTTGAACCATTTCACAACTCTTCCAACATTGCAGCTATGTCTCAGTTTCCCCTACATCCCTTCCAACATTTGTCCTATTAGCCTATCTAACAGGTAGAAGGTAGTACCTCAGAACTGTTCCAACCGGCATTTCTCCTATCAGTAATGAGTTAGAATACTCATCATTTTTTAAATGATTTAAACTGATTTCATTGATAACCACATCTGAAAACTGTTCATATCTCTTCATCATTTATCAATTGGGGAATGACTCTAATTTTTATGAATTTGACTCAGTTCTTTATGTTTGAGAAATGAGGTCTTTATCAGAGAAACTTGTTTCAACGTTTTTCCCCTCAGTTGCTATTGCTAACTGTATTTCCCTCCATCTTATTCCTCCACCCCCATTTATTCTGTTCTCTCTCCTTTTACCCTGTCCCTCCTCAAAAGTGTTTTGCATCAGGCTACCCCTTCCCACAATTTTCCTTCTCTTCTATCACCTTCACACCTCTCCCCCACCAACCCAGTCCCTTTTTCACATCATTTTCCTCTCCTTTTTCTTCTAGGGTAAAAGAAATGTATATACTCAATCAAATGTGTATGTTATTCCCTCTCTGAACCAATTCTAATGTAAAAGGCTCACTCATTCCTCTTCACCTTCCCCTTCTTCTACTCTAATGCAAAAGCTTTTTCTTGACTCTCTTGTGTGAAATCTTACCCCATTCTACCTCTCCTTTCTCTTTCTCCCAGTGTATTCCTGATTCACCCATTAACTCTATCTTTTTAATATGATACCTTCAAATTCAACTCCTGCTCCTGCTTTTTCTATATAGTCTCCTTCTAACTGCCCTAATAAATGAGAAAGTTCAAAGAATTATCCAATCATCTTTCCATGCAGGAATATGAGCAGTTCAACATCATTAAGTCCCTTATGATTTGCCTTTCCAAACCAAGATATAAGTCTTGTATTTGAAGATCAAATTTTCTCTTCACCTCTGGTTATTTTAATCAGGAAAGTTTGAAAATTCCTTACTTCATTGAATGTCCCTGTTCATTTTTTTGGTAGTTGATTTTTGGATTATGGTCCTGACTCTGTCATTGAGCTTCGTGACCCTGGACAAGTCAAACCTCTTCTTTAGACCTGTTTCCTCATCTGTAAATGGGGGGGGGGGGTAGACTAGGTGGCCCTCTGAATCTATGCTTATCACTGAGTGCTCAGCTTACCTGCCCAGGTGAGTAGCCTAAATCAACTTCTCTCTTTGCACACCATACTTAGCACAACTCAGTTCCTTTTTGAGGGGACTTAAACTTTGGGGGGAAAGAAGATAACTCAGAAATGAGAAATCCTTTCCTGGTTGCTTTATGAGATTCAATTTTCCAGCACAAATTATTGATGGGGGCATCTAGGTGTTGCAGTGGATAGATCACCAGGAAGACCCAAGTTCAAATCCAACCTCAAACACTTAATAATTGCCCAGCTGTGTGACCTTGGGAAAGTCACTTAATCCCATTGCCTTGCAAAAATTAAAAATAAATTATTGTTGATTGTTAGTAGATTTGGGAATTTCTGAGATTTGCTTTTTTGGAGAATCTGGGGAAATGGTCCAGGAAATGCTTTTGATGAACAAAGAAGAGTAGCACAGCATGGTTG
Source organism: Macrotis lagotis (assembly GCF_037893015.1). NCBI lineage: Eukaryota > Metazoa > Chordata > Mammalia > Peramelemorphia > Peramelidae > Macrotis > Macrotis lagotis. The sequence continues at coordinate 11,261,327 of NC_133661.1, forward strand.
ATAACATTACTTGGTGCTTTTGGGGGATCCATAACTCAACACTGTTCCCAAAGTTCATAACTTAAAGAGGAAAAAGAAATATGAGGGAAAAAGCCCAAGGAGAAAAAACAAGATCAATGAACTTGTAACCATGCCACAGAGAGGCTGTTGAAGGAATGGGGAATGTTTAGCTTGAGGAACACAAGATTCTGGGGAATCATGGTGACTATTCTCAGGAATTAGAAAGAATGAAAGATCCTAGCATCATAGTTCTAAGTCTGGGAGGGACCTTAGAGTCCATAAAAGTGACCCTCCTCATTTAACAAAATTGAGAAAACTTATAGGTAATAAGTAAGGTTGTTCTGTGAGCAACACTGATAAAACTTGTTTTCTTTGATCCCCAAGGAAGTTGCTGAGAGCAGTGGGTGGCAGCTGCATGTGCTGTTCCTGGATCAATGATTTCATCAGTAAAAGGAAGAGAAGTCTTTCTCCCAAAGCAGGGGGTACTTTCTTTGTAACTGGCAGTTATAGAGAGTGACCTGGCACTCTGCCAGGTTATGTTAAAAAAAAAAAAGGACTCGAATGTCTTCCTGACCTTGAGGTAGATTCCCAATCCCTGGAAGTTGCAAAACTAAGAAAAAACTCCGAATAATCCTAAGAAAAACACTCAAGGACAACTAATATTTCCTGATCAATCTAAGATTTGCCAAAGCTCTTTGCATTCATTATCGCATTTGATTCATTAATAGCCTTGGCATGGAGGTGCTATTATTATCATTATTCCCATTTTACAGATTGAGGAAACTGGTTAAGTCACTTCTCCAGGAGTGCAGAGCTACTTAGCATCTGAAGCTGGATTTGAGCTCAGTTCTTCCCAGTCCCAAGACCATTGCTCTAAACATTGCACTGCTGGGTTATATATATTAATGACATCATTGTTAAGGCAGTGTGACCTAGTAGCTAGAGCTCCTAGGTCTTAAAATCAAGTGCTAACATTTTGACTGTAACCCTTACTAACTTCAAGAATCAATTATCTCAGGGGCAGCTAGGTGGCGCAGTGGATAGAGCACCGGCCCTGGAATCAGGAAGACCTGAGTTCAAATCCAACCTCGGACACTTCATAATTACGTAGTTGTGTGGCCTTGGGCAAGCCATTTAACCCCACTGGTTTGCAAAAAACCCCAAAAAGACCTAAAAAAAAAAAGAATCAATTCTCTCCTTGTTGTCTTGGGTAACTTTCCAGGCTTTAATCTGTTAAACCAGAGCAGAGTTTATTCTGTCTAGGTGAAGGGAATTGCCACACTGGAAGAGTCTAGGTTTATGAAGCATAAACTGTGAAGAATATGGGGGTGTTTGGCTTCCACAAGAAGGTGAAGAAAGATTGCTAGTTTATATTACAAAGACTAATGTCTGCCTGTATTGGTGCCTATGGGCAGGTATGTGAGAGTAAAACAAAAGATTTAGCTTCAACCTGATCAAAACCTGAGATTAGATCAGTTCTTCCCCACCTAGTTCAGAGTTAATCTAAGCATGCTCAAAGAGATTACTGTTCCCTCCCCTTTGTATCAATTAGATTGTGACCCCAACCAATGACTGGCATGGAGGAGGAAGTACAAGCCATTCAAAGTCCAAGACAAGCCATTAAAAGTCCAAGACTTAGCATTTTGGGGATTCGTGCCCCAGTTTCCTTATAAAGAGGTGATTCTTTTATTAAGATGTCTTAATAAAAACCATTAATTGCTCTGGACTAAGTATTTATGAGCCATTTATAACATAAACTAATTGGAAAGTTATTGTTTCTCAGATGTTCTAAACTGACGAGGATAAACTCAAGGACAGGAACAGTTGCATTTAATTTCAGCACCCAACAATACCTGGCTCATGGTAGGTGCTTAATAAGAGTTACAGAGGGTATATAGTAGGCAGTTAATAAATGTTTGTTGAATAAATACCTGAGAGTCTTCAATCAGATAAAACAGATCATATAACCACAGATGTCTTCTGAAAAGAACTTCAGAGGTCACCTAGTCCGGTACCACCTCACAGATAAGGGAAATGAGGACCATCTTAAGTTAAATGACTTTCCCAAGGTCACTTGGGCAATTATTTGTGACTCTTGGCAAAAATGCATCAGATGACATGGGGGGGGTGGAATGGACATGGGGGTGGAAATTGTTTCCTTTAATTGTGTTTAGAAATGAGGTCCTTCCTGTTTTGTTGCCAGGGTGAAGGACAGGTTAGAGCTTGACAGAATCTTTCCAAGAAAGGAGAAGGGAGGAGGATCTCTACAGGTTGGACTCCTGAGTAGAAGGGAGGATCTGTAAGAAGCTGCCTCTGTTTCCTCTCCTGATCAGGGATACAGCCATGTGGAGAAGGAGAAGGTTTGGTGTAAAGACCAAGACGTCTGTCACATAGCCCCTGGGGATCATGGGTAATCATTGCCCATCTCTGACTGTCCAGTTCACTGAACTAGAAAATGAGGAGTTTGGACCAGCTCATCCTGAAGGTCACCTCCAGCTCTAACTATAACCATTTCAAGCTTGGTGTGAGTGATGAGGAGGAGGAAGAGAAAATGGAAGAGAAGGAGAAAGATGAGTAGGAAAAGGAAGAAGAGAAAGAGGTCATCAGACTGGCATCTAGAACCCTCTGCCATCTGGCTCCTACCTGCCTTTCTAGCCATTTCCTGGTGCTCTCCATTTACCCCTTCTCTGTTCTGCCCATTTGTCACTCCCTGTACTCAACACTCTACTTGCCCTCTTTGCCCAGGTAATCTTCCCCATGTCTGCAGAATCCTTTCTCCTCCCCTTGATCTCAAGGAATCCCTGCTTCCTTCACCCAAATCAGGTGCCACCTCCTACAAGAAGTCTTTCCAGATCTCCCCATCTTCTTGAATTCTCACTTTCTCCAGCTGCAAATTACCTTTTTATTATTCTGTATTTACTTGTTTATTTTACATATTGTATCCCAACTAGAATGATCTAAGATTCTAGAGGGCAGTGGTTGTTCTGTTTTTGTCTTTGCATCTCTAGGGTCTGGCATAGTTGGCCCTTAATAAATTGTTTGTTGGACTGAATTGGATGAAGGGATGATGAGTCAAGGGAATGTAGTCTCTGACCTTTCCTTACCAGTTGGTGCAAACACCTGAAGGTCATGAATCCTATCAACAGGTGCCATCCTGAGGCACCAGTCCCATCTCTTTCTGAGGCCACAAAGGCAGCACAACTAAGAGAATCACAAGTGAGTCAAGCACTATTTTAGTCATAGAGTTCATGCTAGAACATTAGAACCAGAAGACACTTGAGAGATCAGTCAACCTGGCTCCTTCATTTTACAGAAAAAGGAAACTGAGTGCAATGAAAAGAGTTGGACACAGAGACAAGAAACCTGTTGGAATCTCTGCCTCAGTTTTCTTTGAGCCCTCAGTCTCTGCGTCTGCAAAAATGAACATTCACTTCAACTGAAGAGACACCCTGCTAGCAGCGGTCACTTCCTAGGGTCCCTGAGTAGCACTTGCTTTATGAATGGCATTGTGCCAGATGAATGGGAGACCCTGATGAAGGAGTTCTTCTGGATTTGGAGCTGAAGAAGATGGGTAGGTCCCCATCTTTGGCACCAAAATTCTAAAGGGCCATATACCACCAAAAACATAAAGGACAAACCCAGCCCTAGGGACACAGGGTCCCATGATGGGAACCCTATGGAAGGCAGCTGCCAGGGATGTGAGCAAGGTAGAAACAGATTAGGAAGGGACTCATTTGGAGTATCAGGGAGGAAGAGGAGATGGCATTAAGCAACAATTTTTCTTGCTCCTCAGTTCCAAGTTTGGCTATAACTTCATGTGCTATTAGTCCCACTACATTCAACCCTCTAGTACAAAGCTCAAGTCACCCCACCCCAGGTAAAGCTTCTTGTCAACTATGAAGTCTTGAGTAAATCACTTCCTCCCTGGTCCCGAATTTCATCCTTTGTGATGTGAGGGAGGACAGTAGAACTAGATGATCTCCTGGGTTTCAATGGCTGTGAATACTAACATTGAGTCTATAAAGGTCCTGCCAAGACCATCGAGAACCCAGGGAGCTTGGTTGGCAATCCTATTCATTTTTTAGTCTGGTTTCAGCACCTCCACCTGGACAGACCCAAGGACCCAACTAAGCACAGAAGGAAGACAATGATCTGCCAGAAGCAGGATCAGTTTCCACATCAGCACAGGAAACAGTGCAAGCTCCGTCCTTATAACCACAGCATGTCTTCATTCCTTCCTGGTCACATCCACCTTGGGGGGGCCTGTGGGGGAGGACAGGAGCATGTGCACCCATTGGAGGCTATCACTAGTCCTCTGCAGCCAAGAGCCAGGGGGAAGGGAAGAACCTGGGTTCATCTGGGTTTTGCCTCCTTAGTCCCATTGAAAAGCATGGAGTCTGGTCCTTAGAAGCAAGTGAATGGGTAATAAAATAGAGAGAAATATTCCTAAAGGCTCCTGGTTTGTCTAACCAAATTTCTTACTTTGGCCACCATCACCCACAAGTGATGCCTGCTGGAAGTTTGAGTTTGGCTAAGAAGAGACAGGTCTTCCCAGGAGCAGAAATTCTAGGCCTTATACATACTGATTAAGGGTGAGGCAGATGTGGGAAAGCAGAACTTGCATGAAGGAAGGCCTGGGTGTGAGTCCTGCCTCTGATATTTACCAGTCGTGTGACCACAGGCAAGTTGGTTGAGCCTCAGGCAACTTTCTAAGTATGGAGTAAAGTCTGTGTGGTAATCTGTGTTTGTGAAGGGAGTTCCCATATGGAATAATAATTGTCATAAAAATAACAAAAACAGCATGTCAGCTCAGAAGCCTCTGCTAAGTGACTGAGTCATACGGGTCTGTTTGTTTTTAGAAGCAGAGACATTTATGATAGCAATGCAAGCCCAGCTCATTGATACTGAGACCCTTAGAAGCTGATTGTCAGGTGGAGATTTTACAAAGAAATGGGGGAAATTTTAATTTATAGTTGCAGGTGGGAAAAAATCAGCCTTGACTGAATATCCAAAAAAGACTGCCTTCAGTGATCAGAAATCCATATCCAGAACATTCTCTTTCACAGGCCTAGGAATGAACAACTCCCAAATTCTAAATCCACCCTCCCAAATATCCCTGAGAATTCATTGTACAATAATAATGCTTTTGTCCTTCATTTTTGAAGAAGACCACAACATCAGGAAGGTGATGCCATGAAAAGCACATGAATTGGATTTGAGTGAGGGGGCTGTGTGAAGCCACCAGCTCCACTCTCTCCTCCAGAACCATCTGGGTCCAGTGGCCAGATAGGAATCAGGATGACCAAAGATGGACCTGGATGTTAGACAATCAGGATTAAGTGAATTGCCCAAGGTCACACAGTTAGAAAAGGGCATGGTTGGATTCAAACTCCTGTCCTCCTTTCTCGAAGGCCAATGCTCTATCCAGTATGACACCTAGCATTGTCACTGACAGGTCGTAGTTGAGTCAGCATCACTGTCTCAGTCAGGTTGCTGTCAGCAATCACCTGGACATGATGCCGATCCATAAAACATCTGAGAACAATAATTAAGAGATAGAAATGTTATAGCAGAAGAAAATAAAACTATGTGGGAACAGGGCAAGATGCATTTGTCACCCCCATTGTTCTGCAAGCTATGAGAGCAGTCACAAAGGTGCTTTCAGTGAATCTATAGAGGGTGAGCTACCTTCCTAATTCTCTCTCTCTTTTTTTTGCATGGGAATGAAATTAAGTGACTTTCCCAAGGTCACACAGCTACGTAATTATTAAAGTGTCCGAGGTCAAATGTGAACTCAGGTCTTCCTGACTTCAAGGTCAGTACTCTATCTACTGTGCCACCTGGCTGCCTACCAATGCATTTATTCAATTACAAAAACAATAATTTTATTCACCTGAATGTTCATTGAACATTAAATGACCATACCTACTTGAATAAAAGTTTATTGGACATTAAATACCAAAAAGGAAGATTGTGAACTACGCCTGGACCCTTTCCATCTGACTTTCCCCAAATATTAGTTAAAAAGAATAACGCTAACAGCAAAAACAGCATCAATTACTCTGTGTCTCTATAGCAACCAATCAACAAGGGGTTAGCAGCTCCTACTGTGTGACAGGTAGGCCCCTTGGTGTGGAGAACATGGGTACAAAGAAGGAAGCATTTTCCCATCTCAAGAGCCTACATTCTATTTGGGGGGGTAATTGACATATATTAATTTTAATTTATATTTATGTTGAATACATGGGTATGTGAATATACACACATGTATAAATATAGACACATATTAACATACATATGTATTCAACGTAAGTATAAAATTATCAGTGATGGATGATAATAATATTTACATAATGCCTTTTAAGTCCTAGGCAGTGTGCTAAGTGTTTTTTTTTAAATATTACCTCATTCTGCAGGTAGGTGCTATTGCTACCATGCCCATTTTATAGATGAGAAAACTGAGACCAACAGAAGTTCGGTGGTTTGCCCGGGTTACCCAACTAGGAAGTGACAGACACGCAAGTACAAGGGAGCCCTTTACAGTTTACAAGGGATTTCTTCATAATAGTCTTCTAGAAAAAGAGATGCAGATATCTATCAGGGAAATGTTCTGGGAAAGGAGAAAATCAGACAGAATCCATTTGAGGAGGGCTTACCTGCCAGTCATTGAAATCCAGTTTAAGGCATGTGGATTTAAGACCCTTCAATGCGTTGTCCTTTCATCTCCTGCAGATGAATCCAAAGTTACCTGTCCTCTTGGGACTTACATTTCACTAGACTATGACTATCAATAGAGTTCATTCTGAGAATGACATTGTCCTTGAGAAGAGAATCGAGGCATGTCGAGCTCTGGCCCCTGTAGGAATCAGAGAGACCCCCCCTGGAGGAGGTGGCCCTGGGGGTAGAGCTGGAAGGAAGAAGAAAATTCTAACAGCTGGAGGTGAGATCACTGCATCCTCTAGTCACGAGGAATGGGGAGTTGGAGTAGCTGGAGGCAGAAGCTGGAGTGGGCAGTCCAATTTTAAGGAGATGAGGCCCAAAGAAGCTAAATAAGTCACTAGTGCAAAGGGTGCCAAAGTTGTGCTTTTTGCCTCACCTTGGAATCTCATTGTTCATGCTATAGTATCTCATCTTACACTGTTCTGGAAGTTTAGGATCTTAGAGGGTCAATCAATCAGGCAATAAACAAACCCAGGCACTGTCCCAAGTACTGGAGGAATAGAATGTCCTGCCCGGGGTCACACAGGCAGCATGTGTCAGACTTGGGCTATGAACCCAGGTCTTCTTGACTCTAAGACTAGTCTTTTCTCTGTGGTCATGGTTCTACTTCTTCATCTGCTCACTAGTACCTGCACCTTTAGCCTGTTTAAAGTGTATAGTAGCTGTGCCCTTGCACGCTCCTGATCCTGGAAGGGATTTCCCTTCATGACCTAGTTCCCACACTGCTCCACCTTGGCCTATAAAGTAAGTCAGCATCATTGAGAGGAGGACAGATGACACCGAGCAAAAACTGGCCTCAGAACAGGCTCAGTTTCTAAGGGAAGAGTCTACCCATTCATGTCGCCCTGTCATGGGGTGGTAGGCATTGAGAGACCTGGCTTTGATTTAAGCCACTGACCTACAAGGAAGTCATTGGGATCCTTTTTCACACACACACCACACACACACACACACACACACACACACACACACACACACACACACCCTGAAATTGTAGAGGATCTATATATCTACTGGGCTCCAAAAAGGGTGCAGGTGTGAAAAACTCCTCTATGGGAAGATTTAAATGCATGTTTTTAAACTTTATGGAAAGAGGACAAATCATTTCCCATAGGAGTACAGAGAGTTCACCTATTTGCTGATAAATAGCACTACTTCTCCCAAGATGGTAGAACCGGTTTTTTTAGTCCTGAGGCCACAAGCAGATTGTCAGTGAACAGCAGGAACAGATTCCCGAATCTGAAGGTGGGGCTGCATTCTCCAAGCTATCACCCAAATGAGTTTTTAACATTCACAAAGAAAACTGGTAATTTGTAGTTTGAATTGTTTCTTTCAATAATGTTATGGAGCCCAAGTAAATGCATGCTTAAAATAATTCACACCCTCGGATTCTGGAGTCTTGGATTTCCAATGGCTATGGGATCTTGAGTAAGGTACTTCTCCTTTCTGGCCTCAATTTCCTTATTTGTAAAATGGTCAGGACTTCTTTTTCCATTTAAGTCTTGGATCCTAGGATCCTACTCTCTCTTTCTGACGCTGTTGCCATATTGGCAAAATGACCATCATGGGAGAGAGGCTACTAGAGTATCAACCCAAGAAACTGGGATTAAGGAATGGCTTTCCATTTAATAGCTCTGTGAGCTTTGTTAAATCTCTACTCTCTTAGAGGCTCTGCCTCCTCTTCTGACAAATGAACATTTGCAGAAAATGGTCTCTGAGGGGGTTCCTTAGGTTCCCCTTTTGGGGGACCGAATTTCCCAAGATTCATTTTAAATTTAAAAACAATTTGATTTTAACAGGTTACAAAAAAAAAATCATTAAAATTCTGACCCCCACCCAGCAAGGTCATGGAAAGGTGAGGATGAGCCCCAAGCTATTGGTGGAACTTTGGGGAGTGTACTGGTACATGTGGACAAGTGGAGAAAAGTTAAGCAAAACTTATATCAAATTGCTTGGCATCTAAGGTGGGAGAGGGGAAGGGAGAGATGGAAGAGAGAATTTGGTATCAAAAATTTAAAAAATAAATGTTAACATTGTTTTATACATAATGGGAAAAAGCAAATTATTGTTCAAACAAACATGTCATACGAGAAAGAAATATGGGTAGTCTATAGTCAGCATCATCAGTGGGAGTCTCCACATTGAGAAGTTCACATATTCATCTGAACATTCTTTTTAGACTTTAAAATTATATCCAGATCCCTTTATCTGGCTAGCTAATTTCTTTGTCAAGTGGAAATTCCAGGTCCAAGAATTTTCCTTGGACCCAAGTGATCAAAATTAAGTTTAAAATTGGCAAGATCTTTCAAAGGTTGGAAGAGTCTGTGTTAGCAAACATTCTTATAACATGATCTCAGAATCCCAGACCTAATTTTTTACAAAAATATTTTTATTGATTCCATTTTTACTTTTTAGCAAAGAAATTTTCTGAAATTGGCCTCCCACCAGCTTCCACCACAGAAACTTCCCTGGAAACAAAGAAAAACAGATGAGCAAAACTGAGTAGCCTATTGAGTTATATCTAACAGCTTATATACCATATCACTCCTGTAGCCCTCCACTTCTCAACCAGGAAGAGGGAAATGTGTTTCATTGGTGACCAAGACTGGTCATTAAACGATGAGTCCAGTGACCTTTTAGAGTTGTTTAAATTTCCACCATTGGAACTGCACTCATCATCCCCTGGTTCTTCTTTTTGCTATTGAAACAGACCCCAAATCTAATTATCAGTGATTGAAGTGGGGTTGTGAGAAAAGTCAAGGGAATTCAGAAATGTGGCTGATACCCAAATCCTTCCAAGTGGAGCATATATGGCCAGGCTTGTCAGGACAGGGTTTGGGAACAATTGCCAAGGATTAACTGTGTGCTTTGTTCAGAGCATGGCATGCTTTGAGGATTGGGTGAGAACCTGTTGGAACATCAGTGGCACTGCCTAATTCTCTGACCATGTCTCTAATTCAAATGAACTCTGAATCAGGTGCTCTGCTAAGGACTAGGGGCACAAAAATGACAAGCAAGGAGCTTATATTTTATTGAGGGAACATGGCAGTTACACAGATAAGTGCAGCACAAGGAAAACTAGGGAAAGAGAGAACACTTGGAATGGGGGGGGGGG